>NC_132889.1:33749484-33806984 GCF_030463535.1 Salminus brasiliensis | reverse complement strand
AACCATTCATCTTGATTCTTTAGAACAGAATGCTAAACCTTATTACCTTATTATTCCTTTTAAAATGAAACCATCAGCATGAGGCTCATTCAGATTCAGTTCTAAAGAAGCAGTTGACTCACTCATGTTGACTCACACTGAGTATGGATAGTATGGGTATGTATAGTATGGGTATGTATAGTATGGGTATGGATAGTATGGGTATGGATAGTATGGGTATGGATAGTGTGGGTATGAACAGTATGGGTATGGATAGTATGGGTATGAACAGTATGGGTATGAACAGTATGGGTATGAACAGTATGGGTATGGATAGTATGGGTATGAACAGTATGGGTGTGAACAGTATGGGTATGGACAGTATGGGTATGAACAGTATGGGTATGGATATTATGGGTATGGATAGTATGGGTATGAACAGTATGGGTATGGATAGTATGGGTATGAACAGTATGGGTATGGATAGTATGGGTATGGATAGTATGGGTATGAACAGTATGGGTGTGAACAGTATGGGTATGGACAGTATGGGTATGAACAGTATGGGTATGGATATTATGGGTATGGATAGTATGGGTATGAACAGTATGGGTATGGATAGTATGGGTATGAACAGTATGGGTATGGATATTATAGGTATGGATAATATGGGTATGAACAGTATGGTATGGATAGTATGGGTATGAACAGTATGGGTATGAACAGTATGGGTATGGATAGTATGGGTATGGATAGTATGGGTATGAACAGTATGGGTATGGATAGTATAGGTATGGATAGTATGGGTATGAACAGTATGGGTATGGATAGTATAGGTATGGATAGTGTGGGTATGAACAGTATGGGTATGGATAGTATGGATATGAACAGTATGGGTATGAACAGTATGGGTATGGATAGTATGGGTAAGACCGGTATGGGTGTGAACAGTATGGGTATGAACAGTATGGGTATGAACAGTATGGGTATGGATAGTATGGGTATGGATAGTATGGGTATGAACAGTATGGGTATGAACAGTATGGGTATGGATAGTATGGGTATGAACAGTATGGGTATGAACAGTATGGGTATGGATATTATGGGTATGGATAGTATGGGTATGGATAGTATGGGTATGAACAGTATGGGTATGAACAGTATGGGTATGGATAGTATGGGTATGGATAGTATGAGTATGAACAGCATGGGTATGAACAGTATGGGTATGGATAGTATGGGTATGGATAGTATGGGTATGAACAGTATGGGTATGAACAGTATGGGTATGGATAGTATGGGTATGAACAGTATGGGTATGGATAGTATGAGTATGGATAGTATGGGTATGAACAGTATGGGTATGGATAGTATGGGTATGAACAGTATGGGTATGAACAGTATGGGTATGGATAGTATGGGTATGAACAGTATGGGTATGAACAGTATGGGTATGGATAGTATGGGTATGGATAGTATGGGTATGAACAGTATGGGTATGAACAGTATGGGTATGGATAGTATGGGTATGGATAGTATGGGTATGGATAGTATGGGTATGGATAGTATGGGTATGAACAGTATGGGTATGAACAGTATGGGTATGGATAGTATGGGTATGAACAGTATGGGTATGGATAGTATGGGTATGAACAGTATGGGTATGAACAGTATGGGTATGAACAGTATGGGTATGGATAGTATGGGTATGAACAGTATGGGTATGGATAGTATGGGTATGAACAGTATGGGTATGGATAGTATGGGTATGGATAGTATGGGTTCTTAAGAACAGAGTCTCTAGAATTGTAATCTTCTGAATATTAAATAATCATGATTCTTTTTCATATAAAATCACCAGCATGAATCTCATTCAGATGCCTGCATGATCTCAGTGTGAGTCGACATGAAGAGCTGCCAATCCGGCCTGAGAAAAAAAAGAGAGACAGAGAGAGAGAATTTAGGACTGTTAGTTCCCTTCAGAAGGATGCTGCTGGGGGCAAGGGGGCAATTCTCACAGGTGTATAGCCACAGGGTGTGTGTGTGTGTGTGTGTGTGTGTGTGTGTGTGTGTGAGGAGAGGATGGGTTTGCTGCATGATCCGCTGCAAGATTTTTAGAGTCCTTTGGAATCTTCTGTTTGTTGAGTTTAAGAATCTAAAAACAGAGAGAGAGAGAGAGAGAGAGAGAGAGAGAAAGAGAGACAGAGAGAGAGAGAGAGAGAGAGAGAGGAGAGAGAGAGGGGGGAGAGAGAGAGAGAGAGGGGGGGGAGAGAGCGAGAGGGGGGAGAGAGAGCAAGAGAGAGAGAGAGAGGAGAGAGGAGAGGAGAGAGAGGGGGGGGAGAGAGAGCGAGAGAGGGAGACAGAGAGAGAGAGAGAGAGAGAGGAGAGAGAGAGAGAGAGAGAAAGAAAGAGAGAGAGATAGAGAGAGGGAGAGAGAGAGAGGGGGGGGGAGAGAGAGCGCGAGAGAGATAGAGAGAGGGAGAGAGAGAGAGAGGGGGAGAGAGAGAGAGCGAGAGAGATAGAGAGAGAGAAGGAGAGAGAGAGAGACAGAGAGACAGAGAGAGAGTGAGAGAGAGAGAGAAGGAGAGAGAGCGGGAGAGAGAAAGAGACAGAGACAGAGAGATGGAGAGAGAGAGAGAGAGAGAGAGAGAGAGGTAGAGAGAGACAGAGAGAGAAAGAGACAGAGACAGAGAGACGGAGAGAGAGAGAGAGAGAGAGAGAGAGAGAGAGAGAGAGAGGTAGAGAGAGACAGAGAGACAGAGAGAGAGTGAGAGAGAGAGAAGGAGAGAGAGAAGAGAGAGAGAGAGAGAGAGGTAGAGAGAGACAGAGAGACAGAGAGAGAGTGAGAGAGAGAGAGAGAGAAGGAGAGAGAGAGGGGAGAGAGAAAGAGAGAGACAGAGAGACGGAGAGAGAGAGAGAGAGAGAGAGAGAGAGAGAGAGAGACAGAGAGAGAGAGAGAGAGAGAGAGAGAGAGAGGGAGGGAGAATGAAGTGTTTAAGACTTTGGATTAAATTGGATTTGTCTCGTTTCTAGACGCCACTTTAATCTTTGTTGTACAAATTGAATCCTGACAAGTGTCTATATCCTCTCAGTGCTTCAAACAAAACCACTATGTTCTCCTAAAGTGAGGATAATGTGTGTGTATGTTAGTGTGTATGTGTGTATGTTAGTGTGTATGTGTGTGTGTGTGTGTGTGTGTGTGTGTGTGAGGATAAATGAAATGAAGAAGACAGAAAAGCTAAGAAAAGAACGATTGGCATCTGGACCCTTCTGGCCCCGGAGCCACTGCAGTACCCTCCTCATCCTGTCTGTCACTCCATCTTTCAGCATCTTTCAGCTGCCCCCCTCCAAACATTAAACATAGCGTATTTTCATTTTTGCAGTTTTTCCACTTCTTCACTATAGTGAAGAAGTGGAAAAACTGCAAAAATGAAAATACGCTATGTTTAATGTTAATGTACAGGGTAGTAATGTACAGGGTAGTATAGTATGGTGTAGAGTAGTGTAGTATAGAGTACAGTAGTGTAGTATAGTATAGAGTAGCATAGTATAGTAGAGTATATTATAGTATAGTGTAGTGTAGTATAGTATAGAGTACAGTAGTGTAGTATAGTATAGAATAGTATAGTATAGTATAGAGTATATTATAATATAGTATAGAATAGTGTAGGGTAGTAAAGTATAGAGTACAGTAGTGTAGTATAGTGTAGTATAGTATAGTATAGTGTAGTGTAGTATAGAGTACAGTAGTGTAGTATAGTATAGAGTAGCATAGTATAGTAGAGTATATTATAGTATAGTATAGAATAGTGTAGTGTAGTATAGTATAGAGTACAGTAGTGTAGTATAGTATAGAGTACAGTAGTGTAGTATAGTATAGAGTACAGTAGTGTAGTATAGTAATGTATACATTTGAAACAGTACTTGTGTCACAGCTTTATGATGAATGGACCAATAGAAATGCTCCCAATTTCAAATCTTTTCACATTGACTTCCACTGAGCGGTAAGTAGGATTTTCTTTCTACTGTTATCATTTTGGAGATGTTGTGTGATAAATATGTTTGTTAATGCATTTTACCTTTATTCATAATATATATATATATACAATAGCCCTACGCAGCAGGTATAGTACAGTATGTATTATGCATAGTACAGTTTATAAAGTTTATTAAAGAATATTGTGTATATAAATAGCATGAATCAAATCCTCATTGCAAAGCTCCTCCACAATACCCTTAATACCCTTGATTTGAGAAGATCAATGAATCAGCATGTGTCCCAAAACTTTTGCCCATATAATGTAAATTGTTTATTTATGTAAACTGTTTAATATATATAGGATAATATAGTATGAGAGGTTTAGTGTAATATAGTATAATATGTATAGTATAGTATTTGTAGTATAGTACTGTATGTGTAGTATAGAATGGTATAGTATGTGTAGTATAATATGGTATTGTATGTGTAGTATAGTATAGTGTTGAATAGTGTAGTGTAGTATAGAATGTGTAATGTAGTATAGAATAGTATAATATAGTATAGTATAGTGTAGTATAGTATGTGTAATGTAGTGTAGTCAAGTATAGTGTAATGTAATAGAGAATGGTATAGTATAGTATAATATAGTATAGAGTAGTGTAATGTAGTATAGAATAGTATAATATAGTATAGTATAGTGTAGTATAGTATGTGTAATGTAGTGTAGTCTAGTATAGTGTAATGTAATAGAGAATGGTATAGTATAGTATAGTATAGTATAGTATAGAGTAGTGTAGTATAGTATAGAGTAGTGTAATATAGTATAGAGTAGTGTAGTGTAGTATAGTATAGAGTAGTGTAATATAGTATAGAGTAGTGTAGTATAGTATAGTTTGTGTAATGTAGTGTAGTATAGTATAGTGTAGTGTAGTATAGTGTGTGTAATGTAGTGTAGTATAGTATAGTGTACTATAGTGTAGTATGGTATAGTATGTGTAGTATAGTACAGTGTTGTATAGTGTAGAGTAGTGTAGTACAGGGTAGTATAGTATGGAGTAGAGTAGTGTAGTATAGAGTACAGTAGTGTAGTATAGTATAGAGTAGCATAGTATAGTAGAGTATATTATAGTGTAGTGTAGTATAGTATAGAGTACAGTAGTGTAGTATAGTATAGAGTAGTATAGTATAGTATAGTATAGTATAGTATAGAGTATATTATAATATAGTATAGAATAGTGTAGGGTAGTAAAGTATAGAGGACAGTAGTGTAGTATAGTGTAGTATAGTATAGTATAGTGTAGTGTAGTATAGAGTACAGTAGTGTAGTATAGTATAGAGTAGCATAGTATAGTAGAGTATATTATAGTATAGTATAGAATAGTGTCGTGTAGTATAGTATAGAGTACAGTAGTGTAGTATAGTATATAGTAGTATAGTATAGTATAGAGTATATTATAGTATAGTGTAGAATAGTGTAGTGTAGTAAAGTATAGAGTACAGTAGTATAGTATAGTATAGTATAGAGTATATCATAGTATGTTAAATTATGCTACACCTTATATTAAATCTACACAGGGCGATGTCCAGACTACCAGACCACAGCAGCTGTGTGGTCAGAACTATCTGTTCTTTAAGCTCAAATAAAGCAACTCAGACTGTCTCACTCCCACTAGATCTGCTGTCCTGCTATTAAACATCAGCTCGTGGTGCTTCCAGATATGCCAGCCCCACCAGGCACAGACAGTACTGTCTGTATTGTGTCTTGAGGTTGTGTCACTCATATTTGTGCAGGAATTTGGGGTCAACAGAGTCATTATACTCACACTTAACACACCTGGACAACACCTCCTGCCTCTGGTCCTCAGGTGTGTGTGTGATAGGAGAAGGCTGAATGATGTCTTGTCGCTGGAGGAAAGGCGAGGTCGACCCGTGTAACCTCAGACACAAGTAAAAATGGCGCCAACATAAGACACATCACTCAGGCTTAACCAGTACCCCCCCCCCCCCCCCCAACACACACACACACACACACACTTCTATTTCCGGCATTTCTATAATAACGCCATATATCTCTGACTAACTCCACTTATACTTGCTGGTTAGACCTTCATCTCCACTCCTCTCCTTCAGCTGTGATTCCTTCACCTGCTTACTGATTTATTCTTGATAATGAAGTGCTCTTCCCTTTCTGTCTCGAAATGTAGCCTATGCCCCCGGGTAGTGTTATGACAGAGAGAGAGAGGGAGAGAGGGAGAGCAAGAAGCAGCATGAATGGAGTGTGTGCTGTGGGGCTGAGGGGGTGGCAGTGTGAGCAGGGGTTGAGAAAGGGGGGAACTGTTGGGAGAAAAGTAGCCTGGAGAGACAAGCATCAAGCAGCAACTATCATTTACAAAAAGCTTCCACAGCCTACTGCCTGTCTGAACTCTTACAGAGAGAGGCTCTGAGGAACATCATCACAAACCACACTCACACACACACACACACACACACACACACACACACATATATATATATATATAAACACAGGGTTATTTTTTGTATAAAGCCATGATTGTGGGCCATTAGGACTCCACGCTACCAGTGCGTCCCATGATGACATTTTAGGCTTCGGGTCTGATCTTGGGCTCAACTTTCTAAGACAGTGTGATCTGACCATGTGGCAGTTATTGTTTTTTATTATTATTATTTATTTGTCAAATTTGTTTATTTATTTTTTCTCCTTATTTGGTAGAAACTGGCAATTTCCCACCCCCGTTCATAGCGCCCCCTAACTTTGAGTTATG
This sequence comes from Salminus brasiliensis, assembly GCF_030463535.1. Classification (NCBI taxonomy): domain Eukaryota; kingdom Metazoa; phylum Chordata; class Actinopteri; order Characiformes; family Bryconidae; genus Salminus; species Salminus brasiliensis. The sequence continues at coordinate 33,800,243 of NC_132889.1, read as the reverse complement.
AACTCCCCAACTCATCTCTAAAAGTATTAGATGGATTAGATAGATGAAGCCCCCTTCCACCATTCCAGAGAACACAGCTCAATGCAGGGGGGCTTTTATACCCCTCTAGCCCACGCCTGGCACTAGGCATGGTGCCAACAGGTTCATGTTTACTACCTGCTCCAGACAGTGCTATTCTACTGGCAGTACTTCTTTCTACATGAACTAGACAAGCTGCGTGTGTGTGTGTGTAAGCAATGGGTGCAACTTAAAGTAGCTGAATTCATTTATGAGAAGGGGTGTCCGCAAACTTTTGGACTTCATAGGCTGCACTAGCAATGCTCCCAACACTATGAGGGTAAGGACTTATCACACATTTCCTCCGATACATGCAAAGCATGGCCAGAAAAGCATCGCCAGAAAGCACCCGGTCCTCAGCTCCACCGCACCCGCTAACAGACGCCTGTGCCAGCCATGAGCAATGAGGAGAGAGAGCTCCATCTACCCACCAATACTGCTCCAAGAGAGCACAATTGGCTGTGCCCTCTCAGACACCTGTGGCTGATGGCAAGCAGCTTGGCTCGGGATTCAAATTCGCAACCCCCAGGCCACAGTGGGAGCACATGAGGCCGCTGAGCCACTCTGAGCTCAGTTGGCAGTTGTTCTGAATGTCCTCCACTTCTGAGATCTTTTTTAACCCTTTCTCAGATGCATCTGCATCTGCATCCATCTTTCTGAAGGCCTCAGAGAGCAGTTTGGATCTGGCCATGGTGATCTTCACCACTCATTCCAGCAAACAAGAGCAGACCAGGCTAAACGTCTGAGGTCTAAATAAGACAGACTCCTCCAGAATCCTCTTATCCCTGTTTTCTATAATGTTGAGCTCAGGGAACTTTGAGGGCCATTCCAAAATATTTGGTTTGTGTCTCTTCAGATATTATATTTTGGTTTTGAGGTAGATTTTAGATCATTATTCTGTTCTAGAAACCTCCCAGCTAAGATGTTCTTGAAGGGCCTGTATTGGTGGCCTTCAACTGGGAACTAGAACATTTTGTCCTCAGATTCCAAGTTGACCCCACATATGGATGCCCACCAGGGTCAGTGATGGGGCCAGGAAGGGTTAAGCATGGACCCTTTCTGTGTTGTACATTGCATATGGGGCCTAGATGAGACCCATGTGAGAGTAAGGCGGGCTGTAATGATTGGGCCTATTTAGGAAGTTCAACTGGGTCCCAGTAAAAATGCAACATACAAACCAACCAACAAACACCTGCCCCCCTGGAACCCACCCAGCCCATGGTCCACCCATGTGAGATCCACATGAGCATGTTGACTAGGCTTCCCCTTTGGTCTGACATTTGCACTCAGGATTTGCTGGTATTGTGTGGAATCTGTTCTTCCCTCCACCTGTGCAATACTGCCAGTGCCACAGGCAGCAACACAACCCCAACGCATGATAGATCCACCCCCAGCCTTCACAGTTGGCAAGAGTTTCTTTTCACAAAAGCATACCTTTGCTGATTGTGTCCCCAAAGAGTTCTATTTTGACTTGGACATCTGTCCACAGCAAGTTTCTAAAGCTCACCTGGCTTCTTTAGATGTTCTCTGACCTTCTTCATACTTCATGTTCTACCAGCAAGACTCTAGAAGTGAGCGTGCAAGACGAAAAACCTAAATCTTGATAGATTTACAAGGTCATAGATAACAATAATGGTAAGTTAAAGTATTTGGCTACAGCCACCATCCTCAGCCCAGTCTGTAACATCTGGACCTCCTTAGATTCCACCGTATGTGGAAGGCAAGGGTAAAGCCAAAGCCAACCCTCTGGGCAACCGGTGGGACTAAACTGGAGGTGTTGAGGAGGATGAAGGGAAAAGGGAAAGCATCAGCATTGGAAAGCTGTAGAGATGGTGTGTAAGTAGCGGTTTAAGTTAAAGACGGCTGGAGGCCGGTAACTGGTCGAGATATCAGTGACATGCATTAGAGTCTCCTGGTAGAACTGAAGCACTGAAGCTCTTACTTCTGTAACAAGGACATAGTTAAGGTGAGCTATGGTGCACCACCCAAACGTTCCTGCAGGGGTTTTATTTGCCTGTCTTACCAGGAAATGAGCTCTTCTCTCTGACAGCTTCTCTCCACATCTGATCTTGACTTCCACAGTTCCCCTGAATCGCCATTTCTCAATGACTGAATCGCCATTTCTCGCACTGTAGAAACAGCAAGACGAAAACACCTGGCTATCTTCTTATAGCCTTCCCTGCCTTGTGGAAATGAGTAACTGATGATTTTCAGACATTTAGACTGTTGCTTGGAGAAGCCCATTGTTTCTGAGTGTTAGTGTAGGGTGTGTGGAGTGTTAGTGTAGTGAACAGTCTGAGAAATCTGATTCAGCTGACAATGGCCTTTGGTCTGATTTGCTAATCAAGCTCTGAGACACTGTCAAAAAATCGGAGCATTCGGCTTTGTTGTGTACTATATGTATCCCATAATATTTTTCTCCAATAAGAAAGAAAATCAAAGGCCAAAGACTGATAAAGGGTACACACATAATGTGGACAAAAGTATTGGGACATCTGCTCACTCATTGATTCTTCTGAAATCAAGGGTATTGAGTTAGGGTGACTGGCTCTACTGTCCAGGGAAGAAGGCTTCTTACTACATTTTGGAGAGCATTGCTGTGAGGATTTGATTGCATTCAGCGACTAAAGCTTTAGTGAGGGCACAATGTTGGATGATCACTAGCCCACCTCATCCCCAACTCCCTAACTCATCCCTAAAAGTATTAGATGGATGGAGCACCAACCATCATTCCAGAGAACACAGTTCTTCACAGTTCTGCTCCACAGCTCAATGCAGGGGGGCTTTTATACCCCTCTAGCCCATGCCTGGCACTAGGCATGATGCCAACAGGTTCATGTTTACTACCTGCTTCAGACAGTCCTATTCTACTGGCAGTACTTTTCTCTCCATGGACTAGACAAGCTGCATGTGTGTGTGTGTGTAAGCAAGGGGTGCAACTTAAAGTAGCTGAATTCATTTATGAGAAGGGGTGTCCGCAAACTTTTGGACTTTATAGACTACATGAAAACTGTAATCCTGAGAAGATGGGATGTGGCCGAAGTTAGAACTCTGGTGGTAATTCTATAAGTCAGTATGGTATTTTCGATGTATTGCCCAAGGCTCTATCACACACACTCTCACACACACATACAGATCTCATGAGGTGGCACTGTTGATAGTTCACCACCACAGGGCAAAAAATCCCAACCACAACTTAACATAGGGAAATCAATGTCTCTTTCATCCACTCGGTCACGTCAAAACTGAGATGAACAAGACAACAAACACTCCGTCACCTACAGTCTCTCTCTCTCTCTCGCCCTCTCTCGCCCTCTCTCACTTTTGGAAAGTTTGATATCACCACTCAAGTCTGTGACTCCAGGCAAGGGAGGGAGGCTCCGGCGTGCTGCTCTCCGATACAGAACTACGGAAACCAATGTAATTAGACAAAGACAGGCCTGGAGTGGGAGTTGACAAAATCTAGCCCCGAGAAGCGTTGTCATTACTCTTTCCTGTCAGTGACGCTCCCGTGGAGGGGAGCCGAGGCTCCAGACTCCAGGTGCCAGTTTCATCCTCAGAGGAAAATCACCATTTGATTTGATTAAGAGCACAATTGGTGGGTGATTCAGCTTACTGGGAAAATGAGGTGTCCATCAATAGAGCTGTCTGATGTGTGGGGAATTACACAGATCAGAGCCTATTTGGCGGTATCATTGCACCAAATGAGCTGAGTGGATTTTTTGCCATCCAGGGTTGGAAAGGTTGTTTCCCACCGTGCTCAAAGGATACACAACAGTGATGTCATCTGATCAGGTTCAAGCAGATTTAACACAACGTATATTGTAGTTATACTATATTATGCATTATTATCAGCCAGGGTGGCACGGTGGGACAGCAGGTAGTGAGTGTGTGTGTCCTGCACAGCTCCAGGGGCCTCCAGGGGTTGTGGGCTCAATGCTCACACCTGTCTCTGCCTTTGTTCTCCTGTGTCCGTGTAGGTTTTCTTCCTCACGCTTCCCCGAAACATACTGTAGGTGGACAGGCTGGGCTAAATCGCCCCCTAGGTGTGAGTGAATGAGTGTCAGTATCCTATGAGGAACTGGCGTGCACTCCTGCTATGTGCCCAGTGATTACCGGTATGCTCTGGACCCACCGTGAGCCTAATCATGAAGAAGCACATAAAAAGATATATATATATATATATATATATAAATATGGACAAAAGTATTGGGACACCTGCTCATTTGTAGTCTCTTCCTAAATCAAGGGTATTAAAAACAAGTTTATCCCGTAACTGTCTCTACTGTTCAGAGAAGAAGGCTCTCTACTAGATTTTGGAGGAGCATTGCTGTAAGGATTTGATTGCATTCAGTGATGAGAGCATTAACAAGGTCAAGACCTCATCCTGGTACTGGATGGAGCACCAACCATCACTCCAGAGAGCACTGCAATTCCACTGCTCCACAGCTCAAGGCTGGGGGGCTTTATACCCCTCTAGCCCCCTCTAGGCTCATGATTATCGGCTCCAGAGAGTCCTGCTGTATTGGCAGTACTTCTCTAGAGGGACTAGACAAGCTGTGTATGTGTGTGTGCATTTGCACAATGGGTGCATCTTAGCAGGCACACACTAATATGTATGTCAGAATATATTACCTATGTACTAACTACATATATTATTAAAAGTAATGTTAAATATTAGCAGTCATATATTTAACATGGCAAAAACGATGTGTCTCATAGGCAGAGGCAGTGACGATGCAGTGGGGAATTATTAAAAAAAATATATGAATTGTTAATTAATTTAAAATATATTCAATATATTAATTATTAATACGTTTTGTGCTATAAACTATAAATAAAACAAAAAACAGACAAACAAATAAATAAATACTGGCCTGTTTATGCGACTAGTCAACGCTGAGCAGGCTGATGAGATGGTGAGAAGGTGCCCCAGCTCAGCTCTACACTGATCAGCCATAACATTAGAACCACCTGACTAATATTGAGTAGGTCCCACAAGAGATCTGACCATTGTAGGCATGGCCTCCACAAGACCTCTGCAAGTAGGCCCCTCCATGGATCACATCAATGAGCCTTAGGTGCCCAATGATATTTGGTAGGTACTGACCACTGCATATCGGGCACATAACTGTCCACAAGACCTGCCTGATGTTTTGGAGATTTTTAACTCAGTCAGGTTCCTGCCAAAGTGCCTCAGATTTCTGGGCTTGTCCATTTTTCCTGCTGTAACAACACACCACCCTCATGAGCTGACCGCTCACACAGACATATCCACCTTATTGGCAGATACCACTGTAATAATGATAATAATCGATGAGGATGATCAATGTGAGTCACTTAACCTGTGAGTGGTGCTAATGTTATGGCTGTACTAATGAGGAGCCACTGTTTCAGTCAGGCAGAGCTGAGCGCGCCCGGGGAGCGGAAGGGTCCTGCTGCTTGTTGACGTGTAGCGCTGCTGCTGGAGGAGGAGGAGAAGGTGGAGGAGGTGGAGGAGGATGTGGAGCTGGAGCTGGAAAGCGCAGTTAGTGTTAATTCGTGAGCCAGGGCTGCTTCTAGATCTTCTCTCTGAGTTTGGAGGCTTTTTAAAGCAGCACTGAAGATGGAGACGCTTTACCATCAGACCAATAAGTGAGTCCGGAAACACGGAGCTTTAGCATTAGCATTAGCATTAGCATTAGCATTAGACTTCCGTTACATTAAAACGCGAATAAACAAACTCATTAATATTATTATTTAAATGTGTAATTATTATGCCATGTATTTTATTAAAAATGCATTTTTAAAAATGTCACAGTTTTACTCGTCTGTGACATTTGTGTTAGCTAGCTAGCTAATGCTAGGGACGTTAGCTGGCTAGCCTGCTAGCTAGCTACAAGGCCTTATAGTTTCACTTTTCTTGTATTAACACAAATATTACAGTAATAATAACAATTACAGTCATTTTAATAACCTCTTATAAAATAGAGAGACCTTATAGTTTCACTTTTCTTGTATTAACACAAATATTACAGAAATAATAACAATTACAGTCATTTTAATAACCTCTTATAAAATAGAGAGACCTTATAGTTTCACTTTTCTTGTATTAACACAAATATTACAGAAATAATAACAATTACAGTCATTTTAATAACCTCTTATAAAATAGAGAGACCTTATAGTTTCACTTTTCTTGTATTAACACAAATATTACAGTAATAATAACAATTACAGTCATTTTAATAACCTCTTATAAAATAGAGAGACCTTATAGTTTCACTTTTCTTGTATTAACACAAATATTACAGTAATAATAACAATTACAGTCATTTTAATAACCTCTTATAAAATAGAGAGACCTTATAGTTTCACTTTTCTTGTATTAACACAAATATTACAGTAATAATAACAATTACAGTCATTTTAATAACCTCTTATAAAATAGAGACCTTATAGTTTCACTGTTGATTTGACACAAATTACAGAAGCTAATTTTTCTTAAAAAGAAAAGGTGTGGGTTCACTTTTCTGCATTAGTGTTTTTCTACTTCTAACTATCAGTAGTAATTATTCATGATCATATAGAATAATATACAAACATACTTATAAATATGCTATATTATGTGAGCTGTAAGCCTCTTTACACAATAATACAATACTGCTAACAATAACGACCAACATTGTCGTGTTAACATTTACAATATTAGACTGTTTACACCTGGTGTTATTGGTATTATTTGATAAGTGACGTTGTGTAACTGTGTTGTGTTATTAGTGTTCACATTAATAATAGTTGCTTGTATTAGTTAATAGGATAAAAAAAAGCCTTGTTTAACAGCCCTGAATTTCCAACGACGCCAGTAACTGTCACAGGTATTTTCCCTTTAAAGTGAAAGTACATGACTAGTCTTTTGGGGCTGTCGGGTTTTTCTGTGGCCGTGTCACAGCTGACTCATTATACAGCAGTGATCCTAAAACAAGCCACAGGTGCATTTGTGTGGCTTCATGTTGGCTAAATATCACTGTCGGCCAGCTTGAACATCTCTGTAGACAGTGTCTGATGTTGTGTGTGTTTGTCTCTCGTTAACAGACAAATCCAGGAGGTCCAGTCTCAGATGGGCCGACTTGAGACAACTGACCGACAGTCAGTGCACTGTGAGTGCTCTCTCTCTCTCTCTCTCTCTCTCTCTCTCTCTCTCTCTCTCTCTCTCTCTCTCTCTCTCTCTCTCTCTCTCACACACACAAGGGTGACCCATTGTACCTTTCTCTTCTCTCCAAGAAGTTCTTATCAGTGAATTATTGATTGTTCTGTTTGTGAGATCTGACGTTGACAGTCACTGTCTGATGTCTGATCTGCACCACTCACCAACTCATCGGTTTGACTGTGTATTAACAGAGTTATTATTTGCCTTACAAGTTTTGTAGATCAATCAAGACTATAATAAATGGTCTGAACACCTGATTAATTAATCAATTAAAGTGATTGATTCATTTAAAATTATTATTGAAAGGATTCTAAGTAAATTATTTGTTGTTGTCAGCATTTGTAAAAGCAGTAGCGTATAAAAAGCAGTACCTAAAACCTTTCTTAAGTGTGGTAAAGCCACAGTAACACACAGCCTTGAGTGGTTCATTTCTGATAACTCAAAGAGGTTGTCTTGATGACAGAACTTTTCAAATTGATTTCCAAAATTCACAGTTTTTTGCCCCCACACATTATTATCTGATCACCCACTGGACTGAACAACAGGCTCTGCTTTTAATGGTTGGTTTATGTTATAGCAAACTAGCCTTACCTAGCTTAGCAAGCTGAGGAGATTGCAGTAAGATGCGGTAGGGTTATCTGTTGGCTTAGCACTAGCCAGCTTCATCAGCTTCCCTGTGATGGGCAGCTCTCTCCCTCCTCAAAAAACAGCGCTAACCTGGCTTTACATTTAATAAATACAGCATTTGATAATAGTAGCTTTATTTAAAAAGTACTGAAATTGCAGTATTGAAAAAGTAGTAGTAGTAGTATTAGTTTTGTGGGTTTTTTTTTCTGTCCTTAATAAATATTTTTCCAAAATAAATGCACACACAAATAAATAAATAAATAAATAAACCACATTACATTAATAGCAAAGAGAAACAAACAAAGCTTTCAACACTTTTACACTAATTAATTACCACTTATTGTTATTTAGTTATTAGTTATTGTATGGACCTTCGGTACGTTTTCCAGCTCTACTTTCGTTCAGGAAATCAGCACTAATAACTAAATGTGAAACTTAACTTTTAATGTGGGTCTGTGTGTGTTTTCAGTCAACCCAACGAACAGCTCGGTCTTGTTTTCAGCCTCAACATAATCAGAATGAGCTCTGAATTCATTCTGAGAGTCATACAGCCACACTGTTCAAGTACAAGATCCTTGAGGAAGTTCTCAGGGTTTCCTGAAGGTTTCTTAAAGCACCTTGAGAGATTCCTCATCAGCTTCAAACCGATGAACCTCTAAAAGTTCATGAAGTCTCTTATACTTTTAGCAGATGATTAGTTGATTAGCTTTAAATGATTGTAGCCGCAAAGTCAGAGGAGTAGGTCTGTTGGTTGGTTAATTGGATGGTCAGTGGACTCATTGATTATTGTAATAATCATCATTTGTTACCTGATTGATTGAGAACGTTTAGTATAGATGGGTAGTATGGAGTCTGTGCCAAGGGTGTTTGGTGGGAGAAGTTGTAACTGAGGTCTGTGTGTGTGTGTGTGTGTGTGTGTGTGTAGAGGTGGCGCTGATTGCGTTTAGCCAGGCTGGTGCCCTGGCAGGAAGGGCAGGGAGAGGCCAGATTGAGAGAAGGGAGAGATAATGTTTTGGAGGGACTGGGTGAAGAAAGGATGTGAAGGGGATAAGTGTAATACTATGTTGAGTTTGGTGTGTGTGTGTGTGTGTGTGGTAGTTGTGAGGTTTGGACAGATAGTGGTCTCAGTCAGGCCGTTGCCTGTCTATGCTGATGACGTCATCAAGTGCTGATGTCAAATACTGGAAGGATGCATTGTGTGCGAATGTGTGTGAACACTTGCGCAGTGGGTGGGGAACTGGACAGTGTGTGTCTGTGTGTGTCTGTGTGTGTCTGTGTGTGTGTGTCTGTGTTAAGCTGCTCCTATAAAGTTCTGATAATGCTTCCCACCAGTTTCAGGTCCTCTCCCAGGAAACAGCACACATCCTGATCCACAATCAGCCACTGACTCCCAGAGAGGGTGGAGCTGTCTGCTCTGCCACACTGCCTGCCTGTCCAGACTAATCACAGTTAAAGCAGCATTATGTAGCATTTTACCTTAAAACAGCAGCTTCAGGATCATGCTGATGCTCCGCTGACTGGAACAGGGACAACGTTATCTCTTTCGTTCCCACTCCGGTCTGGAAAGCTGCTACTGCACCATGGAAGAACTTAGGTGGAGATACATGACGAGGCCTGTGTAACACGGCGTAACCCGAGTGATAATAGTGTAAAATCCTGTAGTATTACTCCACCACCTCAGTCCACATGCTTCTCTACCTTCAGATGCTGCTTCTGAATCTCAGCTTGTCCAAAAAGCTGTCCATGAGGGGGCGCTCAAAGCTTGATTTGTGTTTACAGCAGTGGAGTAAAAGTGAATTACACTTTTCAACTGTAGGGGGAGCCCAAGAGCAAAACACCAATCCCAGATTACATAATGCTGCTTTAACTTTCATTTATTTTGATTGTTTAGAAAATGATTAAACACAACATAAAATCTCAAAACTACAATTCAGTACTATGTGATTATTTGTTGCAATTCTTAAGAAATGGCGTGTGTGTGTGTGTCTTTCTCTTTCACAGTGTTAGAAAATGAGTTGCAGGCCAGAATCGAACAGATCTTCACACATCTGGAACGGCTTGAGATCCTCGCCAGCAAAGAACCACCAAATCGTCGTCAGAACGCCAAACTGTGAGTTCTGCTAGAACAGACATGCAGTCAAATACTGATCAGTATTAATGATCGGAATTATACAAGTCATATTGAGTTCAGTATAGGCTATAATTAACCTAATTAAAAATAAATAAATCATTTATCAGCCATAACATTAGCACCACTGACGGACGAAGTGGAAAACATTGATTTATTGTTTCTATCAAGGGGTAGGATCTATATATTAGGCAGCAAACAAACAGTCCTTCCATTCCTGAAGGTGATGTGTTGTTATAAGCAGGGAAAATGGGTGAAAAAGAATCTGAGACACTCGACAAGAACTAAACTGTGATGGCTGGACAACTGGAGGGTCAGAACATCTCTAAAACATCAGGCAAGGGTTGCAGTGGTTGGTACCAACCAAATGTGCTCTGAGAAAAGACAACTGATCTACTGGTGAACCAGTGACAGGGCACCTAAGGCTCATTGATGTGATTCTTGGAGAACCCACCAGGCATGTTGAATTCAGTGTGGACTATGAATCTAAATAAATTCCCTTCTTCAGGCTTTTTAACTCTCTATGCCCTCCAGTGTCGCATATAGGACACAAACGTTTCTGTAATATGAGGCAGCAAGGCTTAAAAGTGTGCTGAGTTGGTCTGAGTCCAAAAAGGAAACAGTCCTGACACTTGTAGGGATGTCAGAGGGATTGCATCTAGACGTATTGGAGCCGCCTTTCATCTAAACACAAGCGTGTAAAATGTGTGCTTGATCATTTTCTGCGGGTTTTTAAACCCTGCAACCAAAAAACTTTATACACTCCTCCCGTCTTTCGCTCTGAAATTGCATCTCGGGTCAGAAAAACTGAAGTTTTCCCAGAATGCTCTGTTTTACCGGCAGCAGTACCATCTACCTTTTCTACGTTCAAACCAGCAAATTTGCAAAAGGAGCAGGTTGCAAAGACGAATGCAACCACAGTCACCATTTGGGTTGGACACACATAGATGGAATTTGACTTCCACCTTTAAGCCGTCTCTGCAGTGAACACACATGCTAGTCAATCCGGGCGGATCTTAAATGATCAGAAGATCGTGGAGGTTAGTGAAAAACAGTAGGTAATTCAGGCTGTAGTCAGAAAACCACAGACGTGATATCACAGATATCCCAAAACACCATGTAAAAGCAACCCCATTTGAATGGGGCTTAAAACACACAATCTTCATCATTCCCTGTTTTTCTAACACTCTCAAACAACTGCCAGCGTTAGACCGCTGGGCTTCATCCTGCAGCGTTGGGTCGCTGTCCTCTGGCCTTAAAGGTGCTCTTCTCTGTCTGTCCGGTACAATGTTCATGTTCATAACACTTGACCCATGAAACCTGTATAAATACAGAGTGCATTCCAGTTTAAGGTTAAGCAGCGTAGAAGACGGATCACTGTTTCCACACACGTGCTTCGTTTGGAATTTGAGGGACGCAGACCGTGGATCTTCACACAGTGCCTGCTATTGTGCAGCGTGTAATTACGGTAGCTTTTTTCATGGACGATGGCTATAATGATGAAATGATGATGCTTATTGAGCTCGTTGGGGTGCAGGTATGTGAAGGTGGGTGGGGGTGTATGTGCCCTGTGGCACTGCGATCGTTTGGAAACAATCTGAATGAGGTCATGTCATCTTAACCTGTTTGCCAAAGCCAGGCTGTAACGCTCCAAAAACAGACCCGAGGCGAACGCACCTGAGATGCCACACAAATGCATAGACAGACAGACACACACACACACACCTGAAACTACTCAGGATGCTGCATACCACTGAGACACATCAAAGCCAAGACTCATAGCTTTGTATTTCGTTAGTATCGTCAGTCGGATATTGAAATTACAGGCAGTAATTGCTGCGGATGCACGGTGATGTTGGAATCCTATAGTCGGTATAGACAGGTGAGTCTCCAGTCAAAACCCGAAGCATCAGTTCCACTGATAAAAATAGACGTTTTACCCTATATGTACAAAAGTATTCGGACACCCCTCTTGATGACTGAATGTAGGGGTTTCCTTCAGTCTTACTGCCACATGTGTATAAAAGCAAGCCCCTAGCCATGCAGTCTGCCTTTGCACACATTAGTGAAAGAATGGGTGTTTCTAAAGAGCTCACTGAACTCCAGCGTGGTTCTGTAATAGGATCTAGCAGAAGGCCTTTTTCCCTGGACAGTAGAGACAGTTACTCCAACAAAAGGATAAACTTTTTATTAATTAATTAATTTATTTATTTTTATTTTATTTATAAAATATATTACATTTATTTAATTAAATTATATATATGTATTTTTTAAATAAATACTCTTTCAGAAGAAACTGTGATTGAGCATGTGTCCATTATTTCTGTCCATTATTTTTCTAGTTCTGTGTAGTTTGGTTACATGGAATATAGATATTCCATGTCAGTGCATCAGTAATAATTGGCATTAAGTTGGTGCCCCTTTTTCTTACACACACACACCTCTAATTCAGACCTGAGTCCATGAAGAGCATCCATAGAAGTGGAGTTGTGAACTCCTCAACTCACACACACACACACACACACACACACACACACACACACACACACATACACATAGACACAAACCTACAATTGAGCCATAGATCAATGCTTTTAAGGGTCTTCTGCAGGGTTGTGTTGCTGGCTGAGCTGTCAGACAGACCGTCACACTGTTTTGCTTTCTGTTTCCCCGCAGGCGAGTGGACCAGCTGAAGTATGACGTGCAACATCTGCAGACAGCCCTGAGGAACTTCCAGCACAGACGCTACGCTCGTGAGGCTCAGGAGAGGGAGAGGGAAGAGCTGATGAGCCGTACTTTCACCACCAACGTGAGTACACACACATACGCATACACACACAAACACCGCAGCAATTACTTGACAAAGTCTATTAGTCATCACCTGTAACACAAGAAAGGGGCTCTGTGGTGTTCGTATGACACTGGTGGTCCTTCCAACAGAGTGCTGTACACCGTAGGGAGAGCAGAGGGCAATATGTTGTAGTTTTCATCGCTTGGCCCCTGTGCCAGAGGCTGCAGTGTTGTGTACTTTTTGTGCTCGTGGGTTTTTGCCCCCCAAATTTGCCAAATTGCACAGTGTGCAAGACCTCACTAAACTAAAAGAGATGGCCTTTTTGTATCAATATTGGTTCAATATCATCAAAAAATGCCAGTAATTTATGGCCAAATTCCATTACTATGGACATTGGGACAGGCCATTGCAATGAAGGAAAGTAGGAAGAAGGAAAAACCTTATATCTCCTGGTGCGAAGCATCCATCGCCTCTTTTTAAACTGCTGCCTATGTGGTGTTGCCAGGCAGCCGACACGCTCTGAGTAAAGCTCCGGGTCTCCAGCTAAAAGATTCCTGTGCCCACCAACAAAGTTTAAGGGTGATGAGGGAAGAGCGACGGAGCCATCTATCCACTCTAAAAAAAGCATGGCTGAGACACTCTGTGTTCAAAGGGGGCCCCTATGAGCTCTTCATGTTCATGTCTGTGTTTTTGTGCTCGCAGGACGCCGATACTTCGATCCCCATAGACGATACTCTTCAGTTTAACTCCAGTCTCCACAGTGCGCACAGAGGAATGGACGATCTGCTTGGTTCTGGCTCAGGCATCCTTAACGGCCTCCGCGATCAGAGGGGCGCGCTCAAGGTGTGTAGTTTTCTCTTCTACAGGCAGTGTATATCAAGGCCTAGATAAAAATCTGCCTGGTTGATCTCTGATTTGGAGGATGCGTGCTGAGGGTAGTAAGTATTAAGTGCAGGTTTATTTATTTATGATTATGGTGATTAGAATTGGGGTAATGGGTTTGGGCCCTATGTGTAACTCCAATCATTTTCCTGTAGTTTTTCACAAGTTTAGCATGGGTTCAAAGGCATATTTGGCATTTCTGTGGTGAGACTTAATTAATTATGTCTGGTAATTAATTAATAATAATGAATCTGTGTCTCAGAAACCCAGGTCTGTAAGTTAGTCTCTCCTCTCAGTAAACAGTGTTGTCTTCTCTGTGTGGCAGGGTACCCATAAGAAGATGCTGGACGTGGCCAACATGTTAGGGTTGTCCAACACGGTGATGCGCCTGATCGAGAAGCGAGCAACCCAGGATAAGTTCATCATGATCACTGGAATGCTGGTCACCTGCGTGGTCATGTTCTTGGTGGTCAAATACCTGAGCTGAACCTCCTCGACTAACGTGAAAAGGACCTTCCCAGGGGACGCTGATCTTAATCCTTATGGATTACAGCAGATGGCCTCATTGCAGATTTCTCATCCTGCTTGTCACCTGATTTGACTCACTGAGCCAGATTTTATGCGAATTAATAAAACTGTAACGAGTCTAAAAGTCAAAGCAGGTGACGGCAGTCTGTAACTCGGACGATTTAGTCATGACAGCCCTCGAAGCACCTGAAGAGCTTTTCTGGGCTCTTTTCTCAAATATCTTTTACTACTTTTACTAGTACTTTTACTTCTCTCATTTCTCTCAAGCTTTTCCAAATGATTTCAAAGGCTGTGCTGAAAAGACTGAATGCCATTGAGGCCACAGGATCATGAATTTGACCTTCTGTTCGTGTGTGTCTGTAATCGGAGCAAATGTACAGATACACGAGTTCCTTCACAAAAAATCTTTGAACCGGTTTAGAGAAGTAGACCAAGCCTCTCAGTCATTCACAGTCATTCACTCAACCCTCCTGCAGTTAGATCACATTGGAAAAACACCCTGGACTTTCCAACAGGTTTTAACAGAAAACAAAAGACAAGGCAACATAAAATCCAGCCTGAACACAAACTCACATTCATATTTTAGGTATTTGAAACTGTTTCTGTCTAAGCAGGGGTCAAGGTTCTGGGCAAACAGGAAATGAGAGCTGTTATTGGACAGCTGCGACCTCATCTCCACGCTCAGCCGGTACATGTTGGAATAGAATCCACATGCAACCCCTCCAGGAGGTCCATCATATCTCTCTGGCCCCAGGCTACACGAGTTTCTACAATCAAACTGAAATCCTCTGATATTTGTCATGTCTGCAGATGCGCCGGGAGTGGAGAGTATTGTAGAGTTAAGAGGAAAATTTGCTGCTGGCTGATCTCTTGCTAAGGTTTTCAGAGGTGCAGGTCAGGTTTCCCCACCACATAATGCAGGCAGATGTACAGTTCTCTCCCTCATACCCAAATGTAGTCGCTCAGCCAGGACCACCTGTTTGATTTCTTAAGTTTTCTTCTGTAGTTTTAGACCTGAGCTACAAAGCGAATGTAGCTGAGAATGTCCCTTGTGGCAGTTGGACTACATTTGTGATAACGGGGGACATTCATTTTTTCTCTTTGGTAAACCATTCTCCTTTATCAGGTGTCCAAACCTCATTGGCGTGAATCAACCAAGGATTGATTTCAGCACTCGCTTGAATTGAGGAAAGAGGAAACCACCCCGGATGAGTGGAAGACATCTTCAAGTTGCCTGGACTTCATCATTCTCATCCTCAAGTATCGACAGAAGCGACGCTACAATACAGAAAAAAAATTCTGACCGGGAAACCCCGTGTAATGGAAGTAGGTTTGACCATGTGTAGCATATTCTTGACTATGGGTCGTGACTTGGGATCTTTTGTACGTCAGCTATTATGAATAATGTGCTTCTGTGCGCTGTAGTCAATGCATTCCCAACACTCCCATATCTCACAGCTATGGGTAGTTGGTTTACCCCTGTACAGACCGTCTACTGCAATACCCCCTACCAGCCCGGTTTTTCTGTTTTCACTCATTAAAGCATACTTTGAATCAGGGCTCAGCATGGCTCACTATTGGACCAAGCAGCAAGAGCACCAGCCATAAAAAGCTCTAATAGTGCCACCTGCTGACTGAAAGTGGTATTGCCTTAGAAATATAAGAAGGAAAGGAAATGGAGTTTATTATTAATAATAAAACATTCATAGTAAATATAAATTGTCTTTGTTTGCCAGAAAAGCAAGCCTACACCACCATCTTGATGCAGAACCCAGTTGCTCTAGAGCAGGCCGAGGGCACCAGTCTTATCCGCAAAGGGCTGCTGTGGCTGCAGGTTTTCCATTCCAGCTGAGCAGCAGCGCACCCTGTATAACTAACCAACTGCTTAAAGACTGCTCTAGGGCAGTGGGTCCCCAGCCCTGGAGGACCACTTCCCTGTCCATGTTTGTGCATCCCCTGCATTGATACAACCACTTGAAATCAGTATGGACTGCAGGGAGCAGTGACAGCACTGAAATATGATTGAGTGGTCTGCCAGAACCAGGTTTGGAAACCATTGCTCTAGAGCAGGGGTAAGTAATCCCAGTCCTGGGGCATTGGATTCTTGCACAGTCCCGTTTCCCACCCCTTCACTACACTACAAGGTTACTCCTAAGCCAATTACAGCAGTTGTCACCAGCCCTGCTCCTGAGAATCTACCTTTCTGCAGACCCATGATCCTACTGCTGATCAAGCCAACCCACTCCAATTATTAGCTGAATGAGGAGTGTGAAGGTAAAGGTGAACCAAATCAAACACCTCAACAAAACAGACGATGGGTGACCTCAGAGTACAGGATACATCCATCTAATCAATAGAGCAGCAGTGGAAAAAGCAACGCATGTGATTCAGGACTTCTTGTGGGCGTTTAAAACCTCCCACCTCATTTATTTAATATATAAAAGTTTATCGATTCATCCTACTGCTGTATTCTCAAATTCTGATCCCACTTCATACCGAAGGGGGTGGCTTTCCTCGTTCCTTGTGTTTCTTTTGCCGCATTGAAACAGGCACAGCAGTTACTGCAGTTCTGGAGGAGACTGATGAAGGTCAACCTGTCCATCTGGATCCTGGACCCCGGAAGATGCATGGCGGAGGGCATACTGAGCAGCTGCACCAACAAAAACACAGTTTCACAGCCTGACCACAAGGCATAGCATATGATAAACCACCCAGTTCATCAGTGGAGCAAAACTCCAACAACTACACGTCATCCCCAGAGACCCTACTGTTTTACTTTTACCCTTACTGTCTCTTAGAAATGAAGATGAAGAGTAGCTGAAGCATTGAGGCCTGCACTGTCCTCAAGTCATCAAGGTTACTTCCGTACGTGCGTCTCATTCCTATTCCTGACCACATGCTCCTAACTCACAGAACCTCAACCTTAATCTTCTGGCAATTGGTGCCTGGCTATTGTCCTGCAGGAGTTCAACATGACCATTGTTTACAACCCTTGCACCTTGAGACTTTGTGGACACCTCTTCTAATGAATGCATTCAGCTACTTTAAGTTGCACCCATTGCTGAAACAGATCTGCAAATGCACACACACACACACAGCTTGTCTAGCCCCTGTAGAGAAGTACAGCCAATAGAATAGGACTCTCTGGAGCAGATAAACATGAACCTACTGCCAGGCATGGGTTTAAGGGGTGTAAAGCCCTCCAGCATTGAATTGATGCTTCATCCAATACTTTCAGGATGAGAAAGGAAGATGGGGGTGAAGTGGGGTGGAGATTATCAAACATCCTGACCTCACATTGTTGCTGAATGCAATCAAATCCTCACCGCAATGCTCCTCCAAAATCTAGTAGAAAGGCACAGGCCCTGGACAGTTAGTTCAATAAAAGCAGGACCAACTTTTTTTTTTATTTTTTTTAATACCTTTAAAATGAGCAGGTGTCCCAATACTTTTGTCCATATAGTGTAACCTGCGATGGCAGATTGCATCTGGCCCTTATGATTTAATTCACTCTAGTCTTGGTCACACTAGAGTGCATTATTAATATCATGCCATATTGGATCATTGTCCTACTGCACACTTGTCTGCATGTCTAATTACAATAAAGTTATATGAGCCAGTCGGATCAACTCCAAGCTTCTAGGGACGGCCAGTGAAACCTCTGCAAACCAAAATTGTGCAATAAACAAAAGACAAATGGATAAAACGAGCAGGAAGAATTCTAAACGCAGCCGTGTACATCTCAAAACTCTTTATTTTCTGACGCATCAATAAAGAATAAAAAAGTAAATATCATTGCTGCCATTTACAGTTCAATTTAAGTTTCCAATTTAAGTCCCTCCGCATTGCAGACCCGCTCCCTGACCGCCCCCCCGTTACAGCAGGATAGGCCTCTATAGTAGTAGTAGTACCAGCCCTGATCAAATTCATGAATCCGTTCAGATCCGAAATCAGTTTTTTTGTTATTTTGTTGTTATTTCATCACATCCTTTTCCTGTAGTATTTGTTTTTTTGTTTTTGTTTTTTTTAACAGTTACAAAGGTGTATTATTTTACAATACGCTTTTGTCTATAACTATTTACAAAGGGAGAATTATACAAGGGGGGAAAAACTCAGGAAAAAGAAATACTGGAAAATAATTTAAAATCAAACAAATAGAAAATAAAATTATTGCAGAATACTACAATCATACATGATGCAAAAGCAGCATCTTGGTGTACATTTTTTTTTCTTTCTTCAGTGCAAGTCAAATCCTTGACAAGGTGGGGGCACCCCCGAACAGTGTAACTTAGAAGGAACGTCAACATCTTGTGACATCAACATTTTGAGAAGCGCTTCGGTTTTCTTCATCTCACTGATTTACAACGAACCACTTAAAACTTCAATGCATTTAGTATGACAAATATGGCTTCAATCCATTCCACATAATTGCTGTTCCTGTTCTGTTACTCACTTGGAGGACAAAGCGTGTTAGGATAACTCCTGCTTATTGGCCTGCACTGGATGTGGTCAACATGTCATTCCCACAATCATGTTTCTCATTAAAGGACATTCCGTTTCTGCAATTTACAATATTTTCTCTTGACCGACATAATACCACCCCTCCGCAAAGTGAAGCCCCACAGTAACCATCCCTCCTCCCTCACCATGTTTGCATACTATAGGCCCATAGAACTGACCGAACCCCAGCCTATGGCTTCAGCCAGCGAGTCTCTTTGGCTGTACGGGAAAAACGGGATCAACAAATCACCACAGGAATCGACAGAAATACTCCAGTGGTGTTCTAGACAGGTGTTAAGAACTGAGCTAAAGCTCCTGCTCAAGATGCTCAGGAGAGTTCCTCATACAGCTTCTCTGCTTTTACCAAATGCACAAGTTCTTTTTATTTTTTTTTGCCAGATTTTGTCCAAGTCTAACGAGTTCCTCGTTTCTTCCACCGGTTCCAATGATGTTCTCTCGAGGAAGCAACGCAGTTAAAGGAATACGAGAGGTTTGCCGGCCTTTCGTCCTCCTGTTGGGACTGCATGAACTTTTGCCCTCTGAACTCCGAGGCTTCATCTCAGGAACCATGGTTAGGGGGGTGCTGAAGGTCCTGCCCTGAGAAGATGGGGTGAAGAAGAGGATGGAGCTGCAGGGCAGCTGCAGCAGCTGCAGTGGCTGGCCGAGGAGCGAAGAGAGTGGGATAAAGGGCTGCGTGAGGGACGTGGTGCAGAGCTAGCGGGGCATGGTGGAGCGCAGAAGCTGGGATTATATGTATGGGTTGCCCAGAAAGAAAGGCAGAAGGGTGGGCTGGGATCAGGCCAGTGTGCCCCAAAGAGTGCCCCAGGGAGTGGCCCAACGTATGACCCAAGTGTGATAAGGAGATGGGGGTGAGGTGGTGTTGGGGTATATGATGTACCTGGGCTAGCTGAGCATGAGCAGGGTGGGGATGGTGTGGGTTGTGGGGGTGGATGCCCATTGCTGTGGCAGCTGCATGGTGCTGCAGAATGGCGTGCTGCACCGTAGTAATGGAAGTAGCTGAAGCTGCAGACACAGCAGGCTGCTGGATGTGGATTGGCTGCAGAGCCGCAGGCGGAGGAGGTGGTGCAGGTGCAAGGTTGGCAGCGGCAGCCAAGTTGGCCGCGGCTGCAGCTGCAGCAGCAGAGGGGAAGGTCTTCACCTGCTTTGCCAAAAGCTGCTGCTGGATGTGTTGCTGTGCTGCTTGCTGCAGCTTGCTGTATTTCTCCATCTCCTCTGGAGTAAATGTAATGGGTTGGCTCTCCAGCGGTGCCAAGCCATCCTCTTCAGCCTCCATTCCAAGGTTTTCGTCTTCCATATTAGGCATGGGGTAGCCTGGATAGCCATGCAGGGGCGCCTGCTGGCCCATGTCAGGTCCGATTAGACGGCCATCCATGATCTGGTTGTTGGGGTCCTGTCCTGGCTCACCTTGGTAAGGAGGAATAATGTTAGATGGGTCTTGCTCAAAAATTGGCCTTGCTTCATGGAGCACTTGAGGTTCTGAAGTTGGGTTTTTAATCTCCTCTGGGACAGCAGCATTCGAGTTGGGTTCCTCCACCTGTTGCTGCTGCTGCTGTTGCTGCTGCTGCTGCGGTTTCTGCTGAACTGGTGGAGGAGGTGGTGGAGGAGGTGGAGGAAACTCACGAATGGGCTCCACCAGGATCACCTCACCACTTGAATCCGAACTTTTGCCCTGCCCCGACTTCTCCCCGTCATCTGTCCGCAATAAGGGAAGTAATGAAGGTTTCTTCCCGGCCTGGAGCTTACCAAAGAGAGGCAACATGCTCTTGTTTCCAAGAGCCGGGGGAAGCTTAGGTCCGAAGTAGCCTTGTGGAGGGTCCTTGATTTTGATTCCCAGTTTGCTTCCAGTTCCAGAGTCGTCCCCACCCTTGCGAGACTGGACTTTCTCGAGAAGCTGCCGGGCTGTGAATGAGTTCCGATGCTCTGCAGCGCTTCCGCCATCCCTCAACCCTCCTCCTCCCCCACTTCCTTTGGAGGTCTGAGTCGATGAACCGCTGTTCCTGCCCTGCGGGCGGGACGACGAGGACCTCGGAGACTGTGAACGGTAGATGCGAGATCGGTTGAAGTCGCGCCGGTGTGTGGTGCTATCGGCCCGGCGGCTGTGGCTACGGCGGTGAGACGAGCCTTTGTTGGAGCTAGATGAGCGACTGGCTGAGCTGCGGCTGCGGCTGTAGCTGCTGCGCCTGTAAGAGCGTGCACTGCTGCTCCTGCTGCTGCGGCTCGAACTGCGGCTGCTGCTGCGATGGCGCCTTCGCCGGTGGTGCTTCCTTCGGCTGTGAGAGCGGGAACGTGAGCGAGAGTCCTCCTCTGAAGAAGAGGATGAGTAGTGTCTTCTATGTGACCGTCCACTACCTCTCCTGTCATACTCGGAGTCCGAAGAACGCCTTTTTGACCTGTGGTGACGTTCTCCGTCACTGTAGTCGCTGTAGCTGTCGGAGTAGCTGTGGCTGTGCCGACTATAAGCGCTGCTACCTGCCGAGGAACGCTCCGAACTGCTCGTATAGGAATTGCTACGAGACATCTGTCCCCTGTTACGTCTGTGATTGCGGTCTCCTCGGCGAGATGAGCGGCTACGTGAACGACCGGACCGCCCAGAGTCCTCGCTGTGGTGACGGCGCTGTTCTCGAGGAGGTGTAGAGCGACGGTGAGGAGGGCGGGAACGCTGAGATGAGGAGCCACCATCCTCTTCGCTCTCGCTGCTGGGAGGTCGGCCTCCACCTGGACTCTTCTGGGCAGAAGCAGAGCAGGACGCAGCACTGGAATCAGGTTTCAGACGTTTGGTACCATTGTGCTCTTCTGAAGAATTGGGCTTTCCTGCACTGTTCTCTTCTGTTCCGGACTTCTGGGACACTTCTTTATGGGGTCGTTTTCTCCTTCCTCCCTCTGAAGCGGAGGTCCCTCCTCCTCCTGTCACCTGTGCTGAGGCACTGGCCCCACCTTTGTCATCTTTGTCTTTAGTCTCTTTACCTTCTCGGGCTCCTTCCTCTTCCTCTTCTTGAGCATTCGGTTTATTTTTGCTTTTCTTTCGCTTGTGTTTCTTCTTCTTTTTGGTCTTTTCCCCTGGTGTCCCCGTCTCCAGCTCTCCTTCTACAGCTGCTTTCTCCTTCTCTTTGCGTTTGGAACGCTTACTTGATTTCTTGTGTTTCTTCTTCTTTTTCTTTTTCTTGGAGCCCCCAGCTCCATCTTCAGTGCCCTCTAGTTTTTCCTTGTTTTTGTCCTTGTTCTCACCCTCTACAACCTTTCCTTTCAGGGAAGATTCTTCTTTTTTGTCAGTGCTGGTATGTGCTGGTGTTGCTGCTTTGCTAGTCTCTCCACT
Source organism: Salminus brasiliensis (assembly GCF_030463535.1). Lineage (NCBI taxonomy): Eukaryota > Metazoa > Chordata > Actinopteri > Characiformes > Bryconidae > Salminus > Salminus brasiliensis. Next base: position 33,778,207 of record NC_132889.1, on the reverse strand, counting down.
TGTGCCAGTGGTGGTGGTGGTGCCTTCAGTCTTGGATCCTTCCCCATTATCTCCACTAGCATTAGCTGGCTTGCCAGGCTTACTGGCTTTACCTGTCCGGTTGCCTTTGTTCCTAGACAGCTTAAAGTCAAAGTATAGAGGGTTGCAACTGTAGGAGAGGGAGGGCTGTGCCTTGGTAAACTCTAAGAGCTCAGAGGGCCACTGTAAAGTAGTGCTTTCATCTTTACTCAACACAGGAAAAAAAGGCCCCGTCGGTATGCGGGGGCCAGTCTCTTGAGGTTCAGAAGCCCCCTGTTTGGATTCTGTTGGTTGGGAAGTGACAGTAGAAGAATCTACATTGACCTCTACTGCTGGCGAGCTGTCTGACCCCTCCTCTGTCTTTACTTTGGGAGATGAAGGAGGATTCGTCTCCTGATCCTCTGTAGGTTCTTTCCCTGTGTCTTTGCCCGTCTCCTTCTCCATTTTGCAGACATTCTCTTTGGTCTGTTTTGGTTCTGCATCGCCTTCCGTCGATGTTGCCTTTTCTTCTTCTCCATCATCATCTTCCTCTCGGCTGCCGCACTGGTCTGAAGCCTTCATGAAGAGCAGGAACTGGAAATGGGGCTTGACCCGACAGTGCGCAGGAGGAACGTAGTGATAATACTGTGGTTCCTGCCCTGAGTAACCTTCTTCCTTCTTCATCATCATCTTCAGCTTGTTGAGGGTAGAGGCCAGGGTGCCTCCATCATCAGCCTGTGCTTGTTCGTCTTCCCCCCCACCCGTTGATTCTACTGTGGCTTGGGGACTATCATTGCTGGATGTTGTGCCTCCTTCCTCCACTGCAGCCTTCTCGCCCCCTTCCTCCTGCCCTTCTTCTCCTTCCACTGCTTCCTCCCCATGGTCTGCAAACACAGCAGCTGCGGTCTCCAGTTTGACTGGTGCTTTTTTGGCAAAAGAGAATGAGACACTGACTTTGGGAGCCTGGGGCCCTACACTTGGTGTTGGAGAGGATGTGTTCTTACGAAGAGAGAAACTAATAGCTGGGCCAGGTCTAGGTGAGCTCTGACCACCAACACCAGAACTTCCCTTGTCCTCCCCTGATGATCCCTCTGTGGTACAGTCTGTAGTCATGGGAACACCATCCACGTTTGAGAAGCCTCCATCATCTCCCTTTTCTCCATCGACTGCCACTGTGGTTTGCTTGAACATAGGCCCACTACCAGGAACACTGAAACGAAGACAAAATATATATATAAGAATATATATATATATATATACATTTTCAACATAAAGACAGATCCATTTCCCTAAGCATGCTAAGTTAATGGAAGGGAAAAAAAAAAAAAAAAAAAAAAAAAAAATCAATAAAAAGACAACCCTTAGCCAACCGAATGTCGGCTTGTAAGTCTTGTAGTACTGTCTTACCACCATAAGGGGACAGCAGTGGTCACTTTACTCACCAGTCTTGCTGTTTCCTCTGCTCTGCTAGCTCGTGTAGACGCCTCAGCATCTTCTCTTGCTTCTTACCATCCTTACGGGATCGTGAAGACACATTTCGTGCAAATTCTCTCTGCTTCAGCTCTTTCAACCTCTGTGGGAAAGAAATAAGAAGAGTCAAGCGAGAAAAGACTAGGTCAACTTGTGTTACTGAGGTTTTACCGTGTAGATATGCGAGCGAGAGAGAAGAATGTATATACTGCAAAATCAGCAATGCAGAGAATATCAGCCAAGGCAGCAATGCCCATCATGATCTCTCCCACTCACCTGTTTGTGTGCGTGGTCATAGGAGTTGATGTGATTGTCAAACTCCTGATGTTTCTGATACTGTTTATCACACAGCTCACAGTAGAAGTTAGCCCTCAGGTCTTCCAACGCCTTGGCAATGGCTTTCTCCTTTTCTGCATAATCCTGCAAACCAGACAATACTAATGAGTTTCCTTGAAATAACGAATGCAAGGCGAGGTAAACCACAGATGGTGCAAAGCTGAAGGTTCAGATACACGAAGGAGGTTCAGATACACGATGAAAACAGTGTGCAGAGTTTATGTATCAGCAGCATTCCAGCCACTGTCTAAATGTCTTTATTTTGTGTGAACATGTTATAGTTCTGTAAGCTCACGTGTTTGGTCAGAAGCTCCTTCTACATAAAATTTGTCACCTGGCGTGTTTAAGGTCATAGTAACTTCAGGCTCCTGCAGATGACGTTGCACAAGGGCTGTAAATACATGCAGGCTGTGTGACAGGATTCATACATTGAGAAAAGGTGGTTCAGTGCAGTGGGTGTCTGGTTGGATGTGTGGAAAAATGGGTCACAAAACAGATGTTAATGATTTTGGCGTAACTGAATTTGCAGGTGTATGGAAGCTTACGGTCGTACAGGTCTACCAGCAGTGGCAAAAACTCCAGTCTACAGGAAATTCGTGTCAGAATTGTGTCCAAAAGACAAGACTGATGCACAGATTAACATGTTTTGGGGCTTGCTTCCAGGCAAGAATTGCTTCTAGAGGCCAATACAGGTTCTTCACCACCAGTCTCTAAAAGAACACTGCACAGGGAACTGCAGGCCATCAATATAAGGAGCAGAGTGGCATGCAAGAGGCCTCACTTTTCCTCAAGAATGTCCTGTAGGCTGAGATTTCTGCCACTGCTGGTAGACCCGTACGACCGTATGCTTCCATACACCTGCAGATCCAGCTACTTTCTTCATTTTTGTGACCCATTTTCCACACATTGAACCAGACATCCACTGCACCGTACCACCTCTTCTCAATCTACGAGCCCTCTCGCACACCCTGCAGATATTTACAGCCCGGTCATCCTCATGCAGCGCCATCTGCAGTCACTACCACCTTAAACACGCAAGGTGCATTTGTGTATGTCTGGAGAGCTTATGAAAGACGAGACATGACTGTCTGTAGGTAAGTTCATTGTTCAGTAAATGATTTGTAGCACAGTCACATGTTTACCTCATACTCCCATAAATTGACCAATCTGTTCAGATGCAAGTTATATGGATGGTAGAAAAGAGCCAAGAGCATCATAAAATGAATTTACTGTTGATGGTAAGAAACCCAGTCATTCGAGTGTCACCTTGTACTTCTGTCGCAACTCCTCTGTGTCCTCTTTCTCCACTTCCAACACTCGCCGTTTCTCTGTAGCATCTTCTGCATAGTCCAGCTGCCAAACGAGACACACAAGGTCAGGCAGACGTCCTCAACCAAATTCATAATAATCATAATAATCCACACAAACACAATTTCTCACCTCCATCTCCATGCGCCCCATCCCCATGACGTCATATTTGAGGATGATGGGTACTGGGTCTGTGCGTCCTGTGAAGTGAGGGGGGGAGAGATAAAGAAAGAGAGGGCAGAAGTTAGACAATGAACAGGGCCCAAGAGACAGCGTGGGTGGGACAGCCTGCTTAGAGCACAGGGTGCTGGGTTAGAAAGACTGCCTTCAAGTGCAAGAGACCAGAAAGCTACAGTGAACCAAACGCTACTAGCCATTCTCACAGCTTCGTGTGCGGCACTCTGCTTAAATGGTCGTGCCTGGTACCACAATGTGACTTCTACAGGCTGGGCTGGATGCTAGGAGGTGCTAGGAGTAAACTACAACCTACTCTGGGCTTTTTTTTTTTTTTTTGAAGGGAGGATTTTTTTTTTTTTTTTTTAGTGGATCTGATCAAATCAGGGGAATCTCAGAAGTTCCATAGTTCGCAAGATTGTCAAATTTGTCGCAGTGGCCCCATAGTGGCCCCCATTAAGGATAATCCATCTTGCTGCCTCGCTCCTGCCGCACAGCCTGCAGAGTACTACAGATCTCAGGACTGCATATGGCCTGGAGGAATGTGCGAGAGGGACGGGGAGAGGAGGAAGTCACTGAATTACCGCACTTTGCCACAGCACTGCGACAAAATGCAAACTGCCCAATACGGCATCCTCCTCAAGCGGGTTTGGTATTGACGTCTATTAATGATCTGCTTAGCAAAATTACTCCTAAATACTTTTAGCCTACAGAGTCAACCCTTAATCATCAGAATTTCTCTCAGCCTGCCTTTCTGCTCTGTCAAAGCTAGCCTTCGCTGGCGTTTCTGTTGTAATTTAGAGGCCTGTACATAGAGATAGATACGCAAGCTGTGAAAAGAGCTAGATCAAATAATAATTAACTTCAGGAAAAAAACAAAAAAAACAAAACCAAACCAGAATGAAACAAAAGGAAAGAAAAAAAAAAAGGACAATCAAAACTACTCGGAAATTGACACGTAATTGCTTAATCCACTCATAACCAGCCAAACAAAGCAGAGAGAGAGAGATAGAGGGAGATAGATAGAGAACAGAAAGAGAATAAGGACACAAGCACTGAGCTACAGCAGCAGAGTGATGTCACGGGCTAGACGTTGCCATGGTGACAGTGCAGGGTTTTTAGGGGGAGTACTTACCTGAGAGAGAGTGGGAAAGGGTGGGTAGGGGAGGGTGGGCAGATAGACAGACACACAAACGGGGAGGGAGGGGTCTCAAATAAAAGAGAAAGGCAAAAGAACAGAAGTCATACTAAACTGCTGCTGCGGAGGCTGGCACCATGGTCACATTCAATCAAAGACTCCAATCAGTTATGTGGTTTGGTTTCAGTTTTTTAACTCTTCCTCTTTTTTATCATTATAAAATTCATTAGATTTAATGTGGAGGCTTAATTTTAACAGGTCGGTTTATTCCCTTGGGCTGAGGCAATCCAACTCAAGTTGAAATTAAGTGGCAACCTTTCATTACACCTTTTAGATTTCGGAGATCCAAGGGCCTAGGAATTAAGAAACGTTCACTGCACCACCAATTTCAGCATTTTCTCATGCTGTCCGCTTCTCCTAAGCCTTGAAGAACTTGACTCTGATGCTCTCTAAACAGCATCAGCTTTGTCCAATGCAGTATGAGTTCATAATAAAGCAAATATGAAGCGGTTTGGTTTAGAAAAAGGGAAATATAGGATGCTCGGTTAATCCTACACTCTTAAAAGTGTGATGCCATAGAGGAACCACTTTTGGTTCCATAAAAAAAAGATTGAGTTTGAAGAACTGAAGGTTCTCCTGACCTAAAAATATCTTTCACTTTAGGTCCCATTAAGAAGCACGTTCGTAATAAAGATGCAAATGCGAGTGTCTTCACACTCACACCTGTCACACACATGCTTCTTCATGGGAGGGGAAAAGAGCCAGAAGTGGTTCTTCTATGAATAAATATCCCTCAAATGACTCAAAGAACCATTTCTATCCAATTTGACCCCATTTTCTACCCAATCTAGAAGGACAATTCCCCAATCCCTAAAACTGTGTCTATGTAAAACTAAAAACAACAGTATCTGTATTAAGGCTATAGAAATCAAAAACCTGGCAGACATAACCTTATTATACCCTTATAATCTCATTATTGGACAAAAACTAAAACAGATTGTAGCCTGGAACAAAAAAAATAATAAAATAAATTAAAAAAGACCATCCCATAAATCTACAGCCTTTCATGACAACTATCACAACGCAATACCACCCCTCTTTTAACGCCGTGAACAAAACCGAGCCCTCATAAAACACTGAAAAGCCATGCTTGAAGCGCTGCCGTGACAATAGAGACGTCTAATTAATTCCTAGCCCCTGAGAAAATGAGACGCGTCATAATTTCCGAGCTGCCAAGCTGCTAAGCCTGGAGCCTCAGCCCAATGGTACAACTGTTCCTGTAATGAAATGATAGAGAAGAGCGTGCAGAACGATTAGGGCCTGTCGGGACTCCAGACTCCAGTAATCAGATCCCAGCTAGAGGATCATTTGTGTAGGAGAAGGGTTAACTGATCATGTGGACACTTGTGGACTTGTGAGATCCAGGTATGTTAAGGTATTGGTGACTTAGCTTTGGTTTGACTGATATCTCCAAAAACTGGAGAACACACGTTTTACTCGCTTCAGAGCTTCGTTAATGAACAGAGCTGTGAAGGAAACCCTGTAGGACCTATGAAGAGGTCAATGTGTCTGATCATTTCTGAAGGAAAGCAGGTCAGAGTCCCGAATCAGGCCCACGAACTAGAATGATCCATTTCCCTTCCCAGCAAGCACAATCTTGTGGGAGCAATAATAGTGACGTCTCATCTAGCATTGTGCATTCCGGTGAAGAATGTGCATCGAAACGAAAAAAAGGGGAAGTGAATCACAAGATCTCCCAAAAAAACTGAAAACAAACGAAATGAGAAATGCTCTAGAAGAGTAATGTCAATTACACGGATACACAGGCAGCAGAATGACGACTAATACAGAGAGAGAGGTAGAGACAGTTGAAGCTTATTAAAATACTGGTGCTCTGATGACGAGAATAAAAATAAAGAAATAAAATAAAATATGGGAGGGAGGGTTAAAAATTAAAATTGAGCAAACAAAAATTAAAGGAGAAAGAAAATAAAAGTAACCAATTAAATCGGGGGAAAAATAACATTTACCACTAAGTTTACCATCAGCACAACATGGCCAGGATCATAACGCTGCAAAAAAGAAACACCAATTGGTTAAGCAGGAAGATTGAGGCACACAGAGAGGGGTTGGGGTGGGGGTTTAGGGGGTCAAGGGGTCAGGGGTGAACTGTTAGGGGTTGGGGTTTTAGGGGTAGAGGCCTTGGTGTACCCTGTTACCACTCCCCTGTGTTTTGGGGATTCCAGGGATACCCCTCTCACCATCCACGGCTTTCCTGACATCCTTCTCCACCTTAAGCACTGCTGAGCTTTTACGAGGACCTTCATTTTTCGCTTCTCTGAATCTGCTGGATTCGGTTAATAAATTTAGCCATTTGTCCTGTGTGAGACTTTGATTTTGGACGTATTTCACTGGCTTAACGGTTCTTCCACTTATTGCATCCTATTGAATAAATGTAAACACTGCAGGTGGACTGCAGACTGCTGTTCTAGACAATCCGATTTTTAATGATTTATTTATTTTTAACAGTCCTACATAACCCATGCTCTTCTCTCTCCCATCAACCTCTTTCTGCTGTCGGACTCTATTTTCTGGACGTAAAACCTTCGATAGAACAAACAAATATTAAATAAAACAGGCCACTAGCCTTCCCTGCTTCCCCCTTTCCCCATCCACCATGCAGGTCAAGGTCTGTAAGTGAGTGCGACTGAGAGGCAGCGGCCGTTGTGTGTGTGTGTGTGTGTGTGCACGCTGCATCACTGTACAGCAGAAGGAGATGCGAGAGACATTACGTGGTGCTCGAGTTTTCAGCAGTACATTGAGCCTCGTCAACTTCCAGCTCCGGATTAGAGAAGGTGAAGCATGCATATCTGAGATGGACAATATCATTTTAGACAGCATTTCTGTCTGGGATCACATCATGTGTTAGGGATGGGCACGAGTAGTATGTAACTGTCGAGTCAACGAGCCGAAATTCTGCTTGTGTTTAACAGGCTGACATACAAAATAGGGGTGTAAGCGGTGGTTTCCGCGGTGGCACCAAAAAGACCCCCCCATGTTTTATTTCAGACCCCTACCAACATTGCTAACAGCTTACAGTTTACATTTACGGCGTTTAGCTGACGCTCTTATCCAGAGCGACTTACAAGGTTACTCGTATTACAGAGGTGGGCCAATGTAGTGTTAGGAGTCTTGCCCAGGGACTCTTATTGGACTGGGAATCGAACCCTGGTCTCCCACATAGTGTAATAGCTTACTGGCAGCTAGTGGCTTTATCTGTTGTGCCACACCAACCACTACATTAGGTTTAACCTGCATTAGGTTTAAGCCCTTAATGCAGAAAGGTGTATGCAGTAAGGTATCAGTCGGCTGATCTGTATCTGATGACCCTTACTATCAGCACTGGCTTCACTGCAGCATGACTGGGAAATAAGCGGTCACTAAAGAGAAACTGGGATTATGTGGATCTGACATGATTCTAGCAGCAGAGTCACTGGACACCGCTAGCAGGAGCGTTTCGGGAGGTGCAGCGACCCGGTGTGCGGTCGAATCTCAGGCTTCAGAGTTCCACCCTACGGATATACCTATAAGCTGTGTGTACTGTGTACTCTCCATACATCTGCATAGACTGAACTGTGATGTCTGTACCATGACACTTGGGTATGAATACACGCACCCCTAATACACAACCGCCATGGACCGTCATAATGAGGGCAACACTTTAAAACAGTGTGATGAAACAACGGTCAATTTTATACCATTCATTTTTTAGTTAGAAAAAATCCTCTAGAAAAAAGTTTCTTCGTAAGTATTTCCCACTATAACATCACTCGAAATGCCCATCCCTAATCTCTCTACCGGTCATCCACTTTCCTCTGATTGTGCACTGCTTAAAACTCAAGATCCACCTGTCTGGTTCTGTACGACCGGCATGCTTTGCAGGAGAGGGGAGAAGAGATGGGCAGGGTGTTGCTTTTGGACACTTGTCTAATACGAAAGAGGGGAGTGGGGGACGCAGGCGGGATGGTGTGAGATTTTTCCCTGCAAGGCAAAACACCCGAGCCCCCACCCCCTCATCGGTGACACACATACACTCTCACACAACACACACACACACACACACACAAACCCCACACCCACATTATCACATGTGTACAGTCACTTCACAAGAGTGGACACAGGCAGACAGGTCGACTGAGAGGCGGAGGAAGAGGTGTGGGGGGGGAGAAGGGGGATGGGTGGAGATTCAGGCTCATTCTGCAAGCCATTCAAAAGAATTATGGGGTGAGAGGGGGGTGAGGGGTTGGAGGTGGAGACACGTTCAAAGCCAATCAGAAAACCCAATCTCATGTTCACAGCCAATCAAAACACCCCCCCGTCGCAGCCAGAAGTACACTGACACATGAAAAGTGGCTATTTGGCTTTTCTAGCGCAGGTCAATCCTGAACGTAATCAAGGAAAAGCTGCTCATTGGTTTCTACGTTGAGCTACAGGGTTTTGTTTTTTTACTGATTTCATTCTGGAGTGAGTTTTGGATCGTAGCGCTGGTAATTCTGAGCAGAGAAAGTTTAGTGATTGTAAGCTTACAGGAGGCAGCTAAGAGAGGCCGTTAGGCTACACTGTAAAGGGGGGAGAGTTATTTCATCCTCATTTTGCAAAAGAAAAACATCCACGCGCTCGCTCTCTCTCTCACACACATACACATATACAGACACACAAAAAGGGGTTCCTACAAACCTTACCTAAAAAACAAAACAAGAGCAAAAAAAGAAAGAAGAGTAAAAAAAACAGTCAATACAATGGAAACTCAAAGCATTGGGGAGACATTTCAATAAAGTGACAGAAGCAGGGCTCTGTGTGGGAGAGATAGTATAGGGTGAGGTTAAATGCTCCACATCACCGTTCCCTCGAGGAGTGAAAGCCAAACCTGTACATTCAGATCAGTGTTTCCAGCACCATTCAAGCACCATCCAAAACTGACAGTGCCGTCATCACTTCACAAACAAAAAACACAGCAGCTGATTAACAAACCCTCCTGTCCTCATTAAAGCAACGTTATGTAGCTATTCTACCTCAAAGCAGCAGCTTCAGAATCATGTCAATGCTTCCTGAACTATAACAGGGAGAAGAGCGTCTCCGTCACTGCAATTCTGGGTGCTGCTACTGTAAAATCCTGTAGTATTACTCTACCGCCTCAGTCCACATGCTTCTTTACCGTAAGATGCTGCTGCTGTGTCTCTGGATCGCTTGTTCAGAAATGCATGTGTACAGCTGTCCATGAGGGGGCGCTCAACAAAGCGGGATTTGTATTTACAGCAGTGGAAAACGTGTGGAAAAGTGAATTACTCTCCCCAACTGTAGAGGGAGCCCAGGAGCAAATCATAGCAATTCTCACATCTGCCATCCCCATTTAATCTTCATATGCCACACCTTTTCCTGTACTGAGGGGGGGGAGGGACAAACCAGGCAGCTTCTTTAGCATCTTTTAGCAAAGCCAAAAGCATTTAGCCAATATTGCAGCAGGACAAGTAGGGCTGGCCTGAACAGCATTTAACCGGTTTCTAATACTCGAACTCTACTCTCTTCTAATAAACATTAATATAATTATCTATATATCCGAGTACTGTGATCACCAGTATTGTTTTTTTATTTTTAATTGTGGACACAATGTAAAGAAAAAAATGCCAGATTCACGTCAAAAAATGAAAACATCAAAATACAAAATTGCAAATAAATAATAATAAATAAAAATCTCACAATACAACACTTCGCTTACAGAATCGCAATGTTTTGCAATATAGTGAATCTTCAACCCTGCATCCCCAGGTTCTTGCAAATACACAGCCCTAATAATAATACAGGCCTAATAATAATAATAATAATAGGTAACCATAATTCATTACTGCAGCTTAGAACATTTGCAAAGCAGCAATGTATTTCAGTTCTGCTTCTGGTGATGGTGCAAAAGAACTAAAACCAGCTTTTTAAAACATGTCTAATTTAATAGGTCTAGTATATGCAGGTTGCTGACGCAGCTCTCAGTTAAAGATCAACATAAGTACATTATTGCTGTTGAACGGATCCACAGAAATGCTCCAAAATGAAAAAAATCCTTTTAATTAGACATTTATTGAAAGACCCCCCCCTTTTCCTGTAAACTTTAAGTTTTGAAAATACAGGGTACCCATCAAACCTTGTGCCCCAAGTTTTGCACAGAATGTTTTTCTCATTATTTCTTATTATTTATTAAATTCAAGAGGTCTGCACTGGTGAATTCCTAGACATCCTTTTTGATTTCTTGAAATTTCTTGAAAATCCATTTGTTGTTGATTTGTTTAAATAAATAAAATGTGTCTATTAATAAAAATAAATAAAACAAATGCTGTGATGATCCAAATGATTATTTTATATATTTTTAATGAATATCAACATAAAAGAATTCTCAAGCATTCAATTTGTTCAGTTGTTCAGGCCAGCCCTGGCAATAAGACATGTTAATGCAATCGCTTGAAGAAGCATCTACTGCAAAAATGCTTCTCGTCAGCTTGCAGCGCTAGATCAGCACAGTCAACCTGAAACACATCAGCATTGCCGCGATTATCTAACAGTTTCCATTCACCCAATATTTATGAAACCACACTGAAACCTGTTCACTGACATTCGATGCATCCAAACACACACATTCACACCATTAATGGAGAAGATAAACCGGTTTCATGTAACTAACAAAGAAGACCATATAAGTCCTTAGCCCAGCCCAACTCAATCACTGCTCGGTGTCTGAACATGCACATCTGAAGACAAAAACATTTAAGCACAAAAAGGAGACTCTGAAACTCTTTAGAGCGCCTGTACCGAGAGCTACCATGAACTAGTTATGTGCCCAAGCTTTCCAATCGCATTCCCACTCACTCAGACCGTCTGCCACCCTCCCCCTTTCTCTGGAGACCTAATCTATTTCCTCAAGCTGACTACAGACAGATACAGCCCTTTATCGGATCTGGAGTATCTCCTCACAGCTGTGGCCAAACCCTGCCATGTCCCACCCTGTCCCCTTCCTTGCCTAAAAGCACTGCATTTTCATAAACAACAAAAATGTCCGAACAGAACAAAACATGGCTAAGATGTGGGTTATTCTGGAGGTATTCCAGATCTGTCGCACACTGGGACTGGCTGGGATGACAGCCCTGGGCTTCAGCTCCTGGTGTCACACTGCACCGAAAGACGGTATTAATATTCCAGAGCTGTCGCACACTGGGTTTGGCTGGGATGACAGCCTTTGGCTTCAACCACTTTCTCATCCTGGTGCCACACTGCACTAAAAAGCAGTATTAATATTAATATTAATCCCAAAACTTTTTGGGGAAATTGTCCTAAACATGAAACTGTACAATACTTGTGGTATTACATATTCATAAATGTAAAAATTCTTATTATAATCCTAATAACTTTAAAAAACTGCACAGGCTCCAGGTGGCAGACTGTGGATTGAGGCTATAATCGAAGGTTGTGCTGCTCGCCATCAGCAGCCTGAGTCAGAGAGAGCACAACCAGCCTTGCTCTCTCAGAGGTGGGTTGACGGCACGACCTCCCCACATCACTTCTACCATGGGTTGTTCAGCATAGGCATCCGTTAGCTATTATATCAGAACTAGGGAGCCGCTGCATCATGCTTCGGAGGAGACGAGCTAGTCTTCATCCTCCTCGTGTTTGGGGAGGGGGGCCTTGCTAGTGATTGGGGAATCTGCATGAATGGGGACTGGGTAGTTGGCCTTCCAAACTGGGTAGAAAATGGGGTAAATGTAGAAATTGAAATGTAGCATTTCACTCTGATGGAAGAAAGCTAGCCTACAGGAAACAACCAGCAGGTTAAGTTACAACAACTTTACAAGTACTGATGATATGAAGGTGAATTCTTCAGGGTGGCATCTTTAGGGAACATGCTTGATAAAACAAAGAAGTCAATTTCGATGATCATATCAATCTTAAAACCCTTTAACGTGTGCAGCAGCTGACGTAACGCACATGCACCGAGATATATATTACGACTTTGTCGGATTTCAAATTAACATTTATTTTCCTTTCTTTTAAGAGTTGTCACCTATTTATTGCTTACTTTTCCTGTTTTGTACATTTAAAAAAATGGCCACATCGCATCTGTTAAATATGAGTATATGTATTCAAATAAGCCAATGTTATTATACTATACCGTAGTAATGAATGTACCCCCACACCACCCACTACTAGCATGTAGTACTAATGAGTGACCTTCCTACCTATTCACTGCCGTCAAAATTAATATTCTAATACCCAATTTTAATAGTTTTAGTGTCCTATTGGGAACAAGCAGCGGCACTGCAGTCTGCCTGAACAATTCCACACTTGCTGACTGTCGTATTCAGTAGGCCACTGTGAGAACGGTATGTACTCCTGACGCAAATAAGTGCATATTCAGTTTTAGATAACCATTCGAGCACGGTGGAACACAGCTAATGCAGGTACGTTGGAGCACAGCCATCGTAATAATGTGTTATTGCCCATCTTCAGCTTAGTTCAATGGACGCAGAGTACATGCAGTGCACGAGCAGACAGTCAAAAAGAGCACAGACACGCACATACAGAGACGACCTCGTGTGCACTAAACAAAGCTCTGGTGCTGTATGCCCAATGCTGACCTCACCACTGGGAACAGTTGGATAATAACAGCTGCTCAGTAGAGATTGTTTGTGTGTGTGTGTGTGTATAACTAGTACTCACACATTTGTCATACTAAGCACCAGCTACAAGGCTAAAGCACAAAAGCACAAAGCACACAAAACCTAAGCATGCCCCGTGTAGCTGAGCGTACAGACGGAAGAAATGAAGTGCTTCATGCTACTATAATCCAGCTCTCCTATCTGCAATCCCTGACAACACTGCGCGCACACACACACAATCCGCCGGCTCAATCGATGTACACATAAGTACAACCAAATACGGTGTTGTCTGAGGACGCTGCATACCTGCACATCTCAGCAGCGTGCAGATGTTTTCAATTAGTGCAGGCTATGGTCAGTGGCAGCCTTAATGGAGCTCGTATCCATCCTGCTGAGCCAACAGAGTGTGTGCGTGCGTGCGTGTGTGTGTGTGTGTGTGTGTGTGTGTGTTACAGGCATATCTCTAAACCCCATGAACTCGCTGATCAATTGCTGAATAGACCCTGGGTCTGCCAGCTATGACATCATTATTCAGGCAAGAGAACAAAGGCAATGGCAGAGATGTTCATAGCTGTAGTCGCCCTACAAGCTAACTTCACGCTCCACTGGGATACAACCATGTATCTCCACTTTTTATTCCATGTAATCTTTTTTTTTTATCCATTTGTTTTGGTCCATTTATCATGAAATGTTCGAATGGTGTAGAACAGGGCTGCTTAATCCTGGTCCTGGAGATCTAGCACCCTGAAGAGCTCAGATCCAACACAGCTGACTCTAATGTTGAGTTGCTCCTGAAGGCCCTCATTATCTGGATCAGGTGCGTTAGATTCAGGGTGGAGCTGAACTCTGCAGGGTGGTAGATCTCTAGGACCAGGATTAAGCAGCCCTGGTGTAGAAAGATAACATTATCTGCAACTGCGAAAAGCATCTTTCTAATGTAACGCAAGACGGAAGATGGCGCCACGACCGGCAGCCTCGGCACAGCGCTCTCTTGTACTTCCTGTGTGTTTTGTTTGCTGCATGTTGTGCATTTTCCCCATGTAATAAGATGTACACTGTATATCATAGCAATTATAATCCACTTATAGCATGTGTACGGTGTATATGTACTGCAAATAATTGTGTGTATATTCTTGTCCTTATATACTTTGGTTATAGTTTGTATACAGTGTATATTACATATTGTCTGTATATATATGTACATACTCTTTATACTCTCGACCTTAGTCTACAAACCATAACCAGAGTATGTGTCTATACTATATATTATGCATTGTCTGAAAGTAACATGTACATTGTGCGTATATTGCACATAATACTAAGACCACCAAGCGCTGGAACCATAAGCCCTTGGGTGTTTCAAAAAACATGGCTAATATATTTGATTCAGCTTTAATAAGAAGCAAATCACAATTCCATATCATCACAGGTTTGTCTAAACAAAGAGGAAAATACTTAATTTTCGTTGTATCATTTACTACTAAGACCACAGCGGAGACTCTGTTTGAGGGGGGCTGCTAATCGAGTTTGGTTTGATGTTCAAACTGTAAACGCATCATTAGATATTCCAATTAATTAAAATGATCAGGCACCATGATGCACATCGTCACATCTCCACAATGCATTTGCTCATTTATTCAACTTTCAAGCTGAGGGAGGCCTTAAAAAGAGACTGCGCTCTGAGGCACGCTCACTGTGGCTCCTAATCCTCCTACGGAATCAGGACCTTTCATCTATGTTTAAGGTTGTGAGGTCCTCCGAGACTCCATGTATGGCTTGGAGGAGAGAGAGAGGACACGCTGTGCCTGTTCAGAGCTGCTGTTTATTAAACACCTATTAAAAAGCACTCAGAAACTCAAGTTAAAGAATGAGGCTCAGGTTCTGCAACGTTCGTTTTACACGGATTTCCTTTGTACAGCAGACACACCGGTTAATTATTCAATAATAGTTATTGATTAATATTAACATTCAGGGTTGAACACATGCAATAATTGCCCATCCTTGTCCTTACTTTGGCACAGAAAGTTACAGAAAACACTTTAAAAACTAATTCTGAATGTTGCTTATAAATGTTGCTTTAATTTTGGTGATGGACAGCAAGAATGAGTCTATTAAGAAATTAGGAAAAATGACCCTGTTCACTGTGTGAGGATAATATCTGAATTGTATCCTGAGATTGTAGCCACATGAGCTTACACTGGGTAGTCAATTTCATCTCCGGTTAGACTGAAATCCGGCTGAAGTGGGATGAAATCTGCAAATTTGCAAAACTGCGCCAATTATAACTGGTGTTTTGGTACTGGGAGGGGTTTCGGATGTTGAATGCTTCTCGGACAGAGACGGATGTGTTTACTCTGCTATAACGTGGCTCAAATGTGTCTCAGACCACCTCCTGAAGTGGTTTAAGTGAGTGGATTTGTATCTGGTGTGTTAGGTGCGTTGATTTACACTTGGGGCTTTATGTGGCTCGGCCTCATCCAGATAATATCCTGATACTCCAGATGGACGAAGTGTCCAAGTGTAAACAGGGGGCAAAGATTATTTTAAAAAGAGGTCAAATAAAATGGGGACACACCACCAAATACTTCAAAAATCTAACACTGATTAAAATGTAAAAGACTGTATTTTTCCCTAAGCTAATCAAATAATTAGTATTGAAAACCGCCCTGAATTGGAAGGGAATCTGGCCTTTGGACCTCACTGTATATTTTATCAGTCACACTAGATTTTATTCTAAGTCATTTCGGAGCATTTCTATTGATCCATTGATCATGAAATTCTGACACAACAAAGAACTACCAGATTCCTATTACGTCATATCGTTTGCATGACGGCGACGATACATATGTAAATCATAAAGGTGGTGTGCCACCATTGCAGTGTGCGGTGTTGTGCGATCGTTGCAGTCCTACTAAAATCCATGGCTTCCATCAGAATGCAAGCAGAGAGGACAGCCAGGCTAATCATTCCCTGCATCTCAATGCAGCTGTTTGTTCATAGAGACACAAGCGAGGGGCTGTGTGTATGGAAAATGCTCTCTCAAGCCCCTCCCAACAGAACACACAAGCCCTGCAGCCAGTAAACAAGTCTGTATTAACAAAGGGTGATTTTGACATTCTGCAGGCAAGAGATGGAGAGGGAGGGAGACGGAAAGACGGGGGGGGAGGAAGAAGAAGATGGGAGAAAAGAAGGGAGGGAGGCGAAGAAAGAGGGCAAACAGCCAGTTGTTTTCCTGGTTATTTTGGAGCAGTGCGTAGCGCGGACCTGAGCCCCATTGCTTTAACATATGATAAAATCGTCCTTTGTTTATGTAACTGGAGAGTGTGCAGAATGCGCCTGCTTGTGCTTTTGATCTGCTCTGTACATGTGTAGTGTGTGTGTGTGTATGAGTGAGTGTGTCCTCCTAAGGCACTGTTTGTTCGCTGCTCTGATTGGATAAACACAGCCCTAGGTCAAAAAGCATCATGAGACAGGAGGGCTAGTACACACGAAAGACTTTCTTTTTTCCCTTTCCTTTTTCCCTCTGCTCCATCCGCTTATCCTGCTACCTCTCCTTCGCAGTCCCAAACTACAAGCAGAAGCCTTTCCTGAGCAAAACCCTGATAAACCCACAGTCGTGCGCCTCGTGTGAGCGCTAAGGAGCCACACAAACGGCTCGTGAACGAACAAGAAAATAACGAGAGCTCAGAAAAGGACATGAAGATAGAGGGGGAAAACATATCAAATGATAAAACCACTTACAAGAGAGGAGACAGCATTGATAGAGAGAGAGAGAGAGAGAGAGAGAGAGAGAGAGAGAGAGAGAGAGAGAGAGAAAGAGTGTGAGAGGTCCTTACCCTGCATGCTTTTGCCAAGGCCTTGTCCCAGCTTCCAGCCATGTTTCTGAAGTAGCCGATGGCCAATGTTATCCTGATGGGAGGAAAAGAGGAAAGAAAGACCAAAAATATTCCAATAATAAGAGGCGCTTTCCACACACACACACACACACACACACACACACACACACACACACACACACACACACACACACACACACCTTCATCCACCCACACACACACATACACAATTTTATGACACAAGCCCACACAGCAGCAAGACTACCGTAACACAATCTTCACTCTCGTCTTCATCATCATGATCATAATCATCATACCCTTTGAGGTCAGAACTCCTTGTCAGAGAAAAGAGAGGGAAGGAGGGAGGGAAGGAAGAGGGCAGGAGGAGTGGAAAGAGGGGTAGAAAGAACGAATACAAAGGACAGGATCACAGGGTTCTCTGCTGTAAAGCAACCCTACTGGCTCCTACAGTCTATTTGGGGCTACAGTTATATGAAGGGTCACTGTAAGACTGAATGGGGTGAGAACCTTTCTTCACACTTATACACTGCAAAAGAAATGATATACTGACGAGTGAAGGCATCATAAATCTGGTTTAGTGCAGTACAGAGCTGTACCTCTGATTCTAGGCCTGTCAGGACACCAGAAATGAGATTTTTGTAACTGATACCATGTGCAGTATCAAGAACAGTCTGGGAATACTCCTCACTGCCGTAAGGCTGGTTTAAAAAGCAATGATTAAGCCTAGTGATGGACTAGGCTGCAGTTTATCATTGTCTGGACACTCACTGCTGGTTTAATGGCCTCAGAGTAAGCCAGGTCTTGGACAGTGATTTCTCAAATGACAAACCACCAGAACAGACTACCTGCTGTATCGCCCAAGAGTTGATTCACTATTGACATCGCAACCTAGTCCAAGAACTTGCCTTGGACTAAGCTGCAGTTCATCACTGCCTGAACACAGAGAACTGGTTTCATGTACACGGACTAAAACTAGTTTTAGACTAGCTTGCAGTTTACCATTGCCTGAACATCTGGTGGCTGGTTAATTGGACACAGACTGAGCAGAGGCTTCGACTAGGTTGCAGTTTGTTGCTGCTTGAACAACATCCACTGCTGGGCTGGCATCCCAGGGCTGGTTTTATAGTCCCTGATTAAGCCTAGTCTTCATCACCGCTTGAACCCACAGGGCTGGTTTTATAGTCCCTGATTAAGCCTAGTCTTTATCACCGCTTGAACCCACAGGGCTGGTTTTATAGTCCCTGATTAAGCCTAGTCTTCATCACCGCTTGAACCCCCAGGGCTGGTTTTACAGTCCCTGATTAAGCCTAGTCTTCATCACCGCTTGAACCCCCAGGGCTGGTTTTATAGTCCCTGATTAAGCCTAGTCTTCATCACCGCTTGAACCCCCAGGGCTGGTTTTACAGTCCCTGATTAAGCCTAGTCTTGGACTTGGTTGCTGTTCATCGTTGTCTGAGAGTTCTTCAGTTGATTTAGGGACAGTGATCAGGCAAAGTCTTGAACTAGGTTGCAGGGTCAATAGTGATTGAGCCAATAGCCTCTTCTAAGGGTCTGTCATTTGGCCAACTTAGCCAACTGGTGCATCGTATTGGAGTAAATTGGCCAGGTAGTGGGCGTGGTTTATCAGATTATAAGAATTGGAATTAACCCTACATTGCATTAGCAGCTGTACAACCCCATAAGGGGAGCATGTTAGCCACATCTACTAGATTTAAGGTGCTCTCACTTGCCAAGATATTACCGTTTGCAGTGTAGAATCTGAAGTCTGATCTACTCACTAAGCGGAGCATTCTTCATACACCATACAATGGAGCTAAACAGCCAGCACCGCACACAAACTCGAGAACACAGACTCTGAGTCTACTGATTCACCTTCAGTCTCAGAGTAGGAAGGAAAGGGGATGAGGGGGGTGGGGGTGCACGGTTATATACGTATCATGGCATGGTCATACATATATAAACCGCTCCAGAGAGAGAGATTAATAGACAAACGACTAGAAGAAAACGATCAGAAATGGGAGGGGGATAAAAAAAAAAGATCAAAAATGAAACATACGTAGAGATCTTGCATCAACTTAAAAACTTCCACAAGCTTTTCTGAGTTCACCATGACAACAGAACCACCACGAAAACATACAGAATGCAGCCGAAACGAGAGCGAGATAGAGACAGGTCGAGAGGGAGGAGGACAGCGAGAGCGAGAGGCTGAAGGAGATAGAGACAGAAGAGAGAAAGAAAGAGACAGAGAGAGAGACAGCGGCCTCGGGTTACCATTAAGAGGCCCGGTGTGTGTGCACACATGTATGTATGTGCGTGGGAAGACAGAAGAGAGAGAGAAAGAGAGAGAGAGAGAGAGTGTGTGTGTGTCGGGATAAGAGATTATTCTAATGTTTAAAACACAAAAAAAAGGAAGAAAAAAAAAGGAAAGGCAAACTACATAATTTCAAACTACATCAAGCCACAAAGACACTTCAAAATGTGTCTAATCATTCCAAGCACACTAAGGGGAATGGATCTGGAACTACAAAAATAAATAAATAATGAATAAAAATAGACAAACATGACGGTAAGGTTAAAAAAATGACACATAAGAAATGTGGAAAAAGGTGAATACCAAAAACCCATTAACCAGCATGCAGCTTTTTGTTAAATCCACTTTAACAAAAAGAGAGAGGCGGCGGTGTTAGTACTGAGTACTGTATACTGAGCATATACAGGGAGGAGGGTGGAGGGACCAAAGAGCCGTGGATGACGGTTAGAGATGAGAACAGGCACGCGCAAGGTCATCTAAACCGAGGACACAGGCTAGAGGGGAGGGGCAGGGTTAGACTGAAGCAGGCCGAGCCATGAGTGGTGGTCTCAGAGTCGAGAAGGGGTGGAGCAAGAACAAAGTTAGTGCAATATGATCAGGGTGGGTGTGGTCACCGGCACAAAACACGCCCCTTTTCCCCCTCCGGGAGCCGTCGTCTTTTATCTGCCACGTCCTGATAATGCAATTTAGCGGTTGTTTTGATACTCTAAGACTGATTGGCGAAGGGAGGAAAGGGTGGGAGTGCGGATTTTCCAGCTCACTGTTTTGCTTTCTAATACGGTGATTATAAAGCTGACCCGTCATTATTTTGTATTTTTAACAAATTACGGTGAACTAGATGAGGCTGAAGCAAACAGCTGCACTTTAGTTTTACATGTTGGTTCATTAACATGAAGGAAACATGATGTTTGTTAATCTGAACTCAACAGATCTCAACAGGATTCATACTTGCCTACAGGAGAGGGATGAAGGCTCAGGGAGAACCTAGACTGGTGAAGCCTCCTTCTCTCCCCATAATCATCTGTTCATGCTTAATGTGCTGAGAAGGTTCAGATTTCAGTTCAATGGTTAAAAGTGCTGGGGTTTAAACTTGCTAGTAAATCCTCCTGACAACAGCAAGTCACTTACTGCAGGTATGCAGAGCTGCACTAATATTTATCCCACTACTTTATCCTTCCGTGGAGGTCCATAATTAGCCATGGGAGTGGGATAAGGCCTGGACTAGCCCTCTTATCTTTTTTTAAGAATCAGGAGTCTGCACTGGGATAAGCAACGATGGAAAACGGGTCATTACAGGGTTAATACCATGGTTTTTGCCATGGATCCCTCAATTGCTGTAAAAAAAACATTGACTATCGTTTCTGAAGGGGGTCAAAAACATGACCCCAGAGCTGTTTACACCTTGCACCACCTTCAATGACCAGATCACAATCAGGCTTCACCTAAACACTTGAGAAGCCAGGTGTAAACACACCCAGGACACAATGTGACTAGATCACCCAGATCACTGATCATCTAAAATACATCTGGATGGTGGTCAGAGAGGAATCTACAAGCGTAGACGAAATGCAAGATGGAGACCCTGCAATGCAGGAATTCCCTCCTCTCACACTTACTTAGTAACGGGTGAGAAAGCTTCCAGCAAAAAGTGACCTGCATCTTTATATGGGACAGTAAAATTTGGGTCTCCTCCAGTCTCACCAAGTTAGCATTTTAGTGGAAGGTATAAACGAAATCCAACCAGAGTAGATCATAGACATGATCCCGACACAAACAACACATCTTAAAGCAAGGTGTAAACAAGCTCTATGCCTTCTCCCAGGTCAGAGAAAATGAAGGTCGCCTCATCTTGCGTATCTACGCAGTCAACGTGCAGGAGAACGATGAACATCCTGAGATCCCTTTCATTTATCAGCAGTGCAGATGTGCTTGCAGCAAGCCCTGCCCAAATGGCCTGCAATGCAGTGGTTCTGCAGCAGATCTGGCTTGCGGCAATGCGCACACGCACCATGCGCGCACACACACACACACACATACACTCGTGCAAGCGATCCATCTGGCTGTTTGGAGGACACAAGCTGTGGGGAGAAGGTTGAGATGACCTCATATTACCTAGTGATCGCTGCATAATAGTAATTCCGCCCTGCATTCGAGCCAATCGCGTAAAGGCTTTTTCGGAAGGGGCGAGAGGGACCCAGTTATCCAGTCGCAGCATTCCGAGGGGCAAATCGGGTCGATCGGAACCGGGGCAGCTGATTTTCCCAGCCACTGACTGGTCAGACGCAGCAATGACAGGCAGATGTTTCGAGACGTGGCCACGTGAGGAGGAGGGGGGGGCGGGTTTTGCGCGGATGAACAAATGAATGCGCTAAAATAAAACAGACAGATGAAAAGCAACAACGCCGAAGAATCCAACAGCAGTGCAAGTGGAGTGAAAACATGTCCATACGAACCTGGCTTTTAAACCCTGGCCTGTCAAAAGAACAGTCAAACGTCACACAAAACGGAAGAAAAACGGCCAGACTCTACAACTCTCTACTGTTCACACTGTCTCTTTTTTATATATATATATATAATTATTAATGCAATCTTTCCACTATATAAAGACAGTGACAGTGTCAGACATCTAAAAATCCACTAACTGTCAGTCTGTAGTTGTTAATATTAATGATAAAAAAAAAAGAAATTAAAAGAAGTGTTATAAAAGTGTCCAAACAGGTACACTCCCACAAAGGACAGAGTGTTGGTGGAGAAAGGTTGGATGGGGGTGGGAGGTGTGCAATGTGCTGCTATTAACCCACTGAGAGAGGAGAGAGAGAGGGGGGCAGAGGCAAGGAGGGGGGGGGAAGAGACTTTTTTTTTTTTTGTTGAAGGCCTCAAACAAAGAGAGGGATCTACTGGGAATAAAGAGAGATGTACATGGCAGCATGTCTGTGCGAGTGTGTGTACTGGAACAGATTTTACAGCCTAGTGTGTTTGCATGTGTGAGGGTGTCTTGTCCCATAAGGTCTCACAGCTGCTCTGTAACAGCAGGAACGTTTCTAACACTGATATAGTGCGAACTGAGAGGACTGAACTAACAGATTCTGTTAAAATACATCACCATGTACTACTACTACTGCTGCTGCTATGGCACTGCTCAAACAACCACTATTTTTAAGAGCAATCCATGGAGGTCCCACCTTCCAGGGATCTGTTGCTAACACCTTGGTGCAAGATACCACAGGACGCCTTCAGAAGTCTTGTGGAGTCCATGCCTCGAACGTCAAATCTGCTGTGGTGGCACGAGGGGGAGCCTACTCAATATTAGGCAGGTGGTATAAGAGTAAAGAGCACAGGGTCAACCATGCTACAGCACCCCTGGAGCAGAGAGTGACTACATGCAAAGCAATGCAAACTGGAGGAGTTGTTCCCGGAAGAAAAGCCAGGAACCATTTGTGCTTCTAAAGAGCTAAAAACAGTTGAATCTACAAGTTATACTTATATTTTACCTTAACATCCATTTAAACATGCATTTAACAAGAGCATCTGCCACTGGTGCAAAGCTTTAGCCCAAGACCAAGTCCATAAACCCAAAACCCTAAACACACCAACATAGATGGTTTACACCCACCTTTTTCAGATTTGATTGAAATGCCAGAATAAATAAACAAATGCTAGCGACATACATATATATATATATATATATATATACATATATATATATATATATATATATATATATATATATATATATATATATATATATATATATATGACACATCCTTAAGTCCATATCCATAAATTCATATCCCATCTATATATAAAAAAAAACTATATATATATATATATATATATGGAAACATACTTTGTCTTAATCTATTTAAAAATAACACTATTTTATACATATAAACCAAACTTCTGACCAGTCACGATATTATTTTACCCAAATAATAGCACCTTTATCTCCTGGATCAAACCAATGCAGCTGAATCCTTTTCTTCTATTTCTATACTCCTAAATGTGGATGGTGTTAACGAACTGAACACTGTTTGTTCGGGAGGTGAGAGGTGATCCTTAGGGGTGGCAGCAGGGTGCCTCCCACTGCCAACCCTCCAAGGTATTTAATAGTGTGTGTATGTGTGTGTTTTTAACTGGGATCCCAACATAACAGCTGCTCTCAAACCCTCTGTGCGTATGTGTGCAAGACTGCGAGAGAGGGCGACTGAGGGAATGAGCGAGTGTGCGAGAGAAAGACACATCACACTCTCCTGATAACGGACTGTGGCGGAGGGGGTGCCTGGGTCAATCGAATGGGAGAACGGAAAGAGAGATTGAGGGATATGTAGCTTTATCCAGTTTAAGATCATCTTCCCAGGGATTTATTTTTATCATTTTCCACTGAGGAACGAAATCACTCTGCTGTCTATGTTTACGTGAATTAAGCCAAATCCAGGGCTGCACGATATGGAGAAAATACCATACTGCCATAATACTGTTAGTGGCAACATGCCCGTGTTTGGGAATAGCTGATGTGTCATGGTTAACTCTTTAGACCCTGTATGTCAGCTCACATTTCTTCACGGCCAGAGATGATACTTTTATAGGCCCTAAAATAGAGCCCTGTGGGATGCCGAAAGACATACTAAACCTAATAGTTACCAAATAACTCAAAGTAATTTTAGGATTATTAATGAAATAATAAAAATAGGCTGACCTTCATTAGTTTGATCAAAACAAAGACTTCACTCAGATGATTCAGTGACTGATTAGATCCTTGTCTGCATTTTACATTCTTCTGAAATATTAGTAATGTTACGGGCATAACTGTGACACTAACACTATTTAGCAGCCCTAGTTAAATCAACCTCACCCTGCACTGACCCCTAAAACTCATTCAGGTTGCTAGAACAGAGTGCTGCAATTTTAATTAGGCATGGCTTACATCAGTTTATCATCCTAAACTGGCAACCCTTGTTGAACACACTGGACAGAGCAATTCTGGATATGTGTACAAAGGGTCAGCACAGAGTGTGAAAACGACAACTTTTGACCTTTCCCTCAGAACATTCTTGGATTCGTCTTTCAGACACACTGACGAGGGTTGTGTACGAGGGTTGTGTGTGCGTGTGTGTGTGTGTGTGTGTGTGTGTGGGGGGGGGGGGGGGGGGGGGGGGGGGGGGGTAATTTGGCCCTGCAAGACAGCATGAGTACATGTAAGCAGCCGGACTTCCAAGGACAATATTGCATGTTTTGTGCATATAAATAAACTGAAGTAATTAATAGCACTTCCTAAAAAACCTGCTGCCCTCTTGCACACTGCCATGCATACTGTAGTGGATAACACTGCTGCCCTCCATGTGGCAGACTGACTGAGGTTCGATTCCCCACCTGGACCAGCACACCACACTATATATAGATCAATAAGGGCCTTCAAAAAGTAACGCTAGGTTCACCTTATCTAACAGAGACACAGTGAAAACCGCAGCGAAAAGCAAAGCAGTTACTGCATCAATAAACTCCCTCTGCAGTGCAAAATGGAGGGCACTGACCTTGCCTGCTACCGTTTGTCTGGCTGTGCGGGAGAATAAGAGACAGAGCTGGCTTGAGGGAGACACAGGAGGACACAAGAGCACCATGTTTCATTTTCAGAAGGCTCCAGACTTTCTAAAGGGTTTTTGGACTGAGGAGGCATACTGGTATTGGTGGGTGTCGACATCATGCAGAAAACACTGGATCAGATTTCCCAAATGTGCAATTTTTCTAATGTTAGCTGTGCGTTTCTTCCTGTGGGGTAGAAGTACATTCAACTACTTACAGCATGATAAGCCCTAGTGGATTCAAATGTACATGAGGTCCTGGGGCAATTTTCCCTTCCACAGTCTGTGACTCCATACCTCTGATTTTATTTCCATCCTGATTGGCCGCAGCCCTATTCAGACAAGATTAAATGCATATGGGGTCCTGGGATAATTCTCTTTTTCTTTTTTTAAGCAGGGCTCTTTGGTGATTTTATTTGTGTCTCTCTTGTCCTCTGAGAAAATTACAGTCAGATTTACATGATTACTGATTATTTTAGGCCACTCCCCGATAAACAGCTCTGAGATTTCCAGGCAGATCCTGCTTCTGAAAATGGCTGCAGTGTCCCATATTCAAATGCATGCACCCATCAGAGCTCCACAACCATTTATATGGTCTAGGTGACACTCCAACTTCAACTCCACACTCTACTAGGTGACCAGATGATCTTCAGGCATTCAGGTACAAGATACTAGGGCTGCACAATAATGTTATATTAATGTATATTAAAATAATAAAGTTTCTCTCCAATGTATTGCTATAAAATTATATATATTTTAACTATTGGAGTAAAATAAATGACATGGGGCAAATATATTCTGCCTCTGATAGATGCTTTATGAAATAAGGACCGAGTGATCCAGAGGACTAAGGCACTGCCACTATGACCCGAGGATGGCTGGCTCTAATGCCGGCTCATGCTGCCTTCAGCGTGACGCTGCCCGGGCATCTGCTAGCGGGGACTCTCTCCTATCCAACACTGTCCTATGATGAGACTATTGCAGTGCAGTCCTACAGGAAACTCACTCGTCCTGCGATAATTGCAAGTTTTACCAAGTCCTTCGAGCTTGGAGAAGTTCTCTGAGAAGGTGCTATAGAAAAATAAATAAATAAAAATATATATTTAGATATTATTATTATTAGCAGCAGCAGCGTCCCATACATATACTGTGACACTGGAGAGGTATGTGTGTGATGTGTGCATGTACTCGTGTAGTGTATCTGTGTGTGTGTGTGTGTGTGTGTGTGTATGTGCAATAAAAAGTGACCACTATCATCATAGCTGCCCAGTGCACATCTCCCAGGTTTGTGGGGTGTATCGGGACGAACATAAAAAGGCGGAGGGAGGTGGGGGGGTTAAGGTCAGACAGAAAAGAGAGAGAAAAATGACTGCTACCAAGTTTACACATGCAAGGCTTAAAAGAGTTGAGTGTTGAGAGAAAGAGAGAGAGAAAGAGGGAGGGAGAAGAAAGAGGGGGAGATAAAAAGCATAAGAGAGAGGAAGAAAAAAAAAGATCCCAATTCAAGAACCACAGACCTCTAGCTGCCTACGGATCACACACAATGAGTGGCAGAAGAGGGGCACGGAGAAACAAGAGCAGGAGACACACACACACACATACACTCAACTAAACACCCACCCACCCAGGCATGCACGCACACACACACACACAGAGATAAGCTCACACACACTCACTCACTCTCTCGCTCTCTCTCAAGGATGGCTGTCACTGTCCCAAGCACCACTTGCGAAGTGATGACTGGTATAAACGCTCTTGGTTGAAAAATAGCACAGACGCTCCTGCTCTGCTTCCAGAACAGGAGGCCAAAGGGCAAATGCACTTGCCCAGTGTGTGTGTGGATAAAGCCCAGCGTGTCTGTGTGCGTGTGCAGCTGCTTTAAAGGGCCCATACCCGTTTCTTGCATTTTTTTGCTCCCCTGAGGACATTTTGTAGGTTTATGAACCAAAAAGTCACAATTATTTAATATTTAATATTAATATTGCCCTACCTCTTACTACCCCTTAAGCCCATTTCACATGTGAAGCAGCGTGTTACGTCAAGCTACACATGCCTGTAGGGTCTGTGTACTGCTTGAATAAACATTATGTGGACTAAATTAGACCACCGTTTTTTAAATAAGCTAACAGACTTTATTGCTACTTTACAAGCAATCTTACAGCTTCGTTCTGTACCAGAAATGCACATTTTCATGGATTATTTTTCTTCACATTCAGGTTTTTACCCACTTTATATAATTTTTTTTTTGTTTTTATACACTTCCGTCTGGTACAGATAACTTACCTGCTAATTTTCCAATTTAAATAAGTTTTTTAACAACTGTTTTGGTCAAAATATCAGGTGATAAACAGCTCATTGCAGTGGAATTTAAACAAATACTTACTTTAGACTTCAAAGCAGCCATTTCTTAAGATGCTAATTGGCCCAGACTGTACATTTAGCAAAAATAACACTGTAAATACTGCATTTTGTACCGTTTCTGCCAACAAAACACTAGACAATTTTTAGATGAGTCAAAAATAGATCCAAAGTGAGGTCTTTATTTATTTTATTTATTTATTTATTTATTTATTTTTGGCTCAACATGCACAGCTGGTGTAAAAGTCTAAACTGATTAGCATAGTAGCACACTGCTCGTGATGCAGCTGCTGTTAAATGGGTTTTAGAATTACACAGGCTGTTTGCGTTACCATTACAACATAAGTAAATAACTTCGGTTTAGGTTGGCTGCCCTTTATTGTGCTTTCAAAGCTGTCTGGACTCAAACAGGCCTTATAACTGCAGTATGAATAAACGGCTACCGCTACAAGCTGAATAGGTAGAGCTTAAAAGGTCAGCCTTAAATGATATGGGCCCTTTAAATGGCACTGATCACCTGATCACAAATGTAGTCGCATGTCCTTACTGCTGGGGGTAATTTTGTTACACAGTGACCGCCATCACGTCAGGTGCTGCAGTGTCTCCACATCTTCCTGTGTGTGTGTGGTCACTCCGCTCTCCGTGCCCCTCTATAGACAATAGCGCAGGAGCAGGATGTTTTCAGTAGACAGCTGCCGAGCCACCTCTCCCGCTCTCCTGCCCTCTCTGGAGTCCACTCTACCTGGCATCTGCATGTTAAAGACGAAGCTAAGCAGCAGACAGATGTTAGAGAACCTGGTAACCTGCTACAAAAAGCATGAGAAATCTTGCTGGAAAAGGATCTACACCTTTTCAGACATTACCCTCGCACTGCTTGAGCCGGATCAGGTTAACCAGAGGAGGTTCTGTAATGACTGGCTGACTCGCATTCAGTTCCCATCAGTACTGACCCACACCCTGTTATTATTAGCAGGTTTTGTTATTCCGTTAGCGCGAGGCAGATTAGAACAGGCATATTATTAAGGAGTGAGCTCCAGATTAAGCCAATTACAGATAATTATTCACAATTATTACTGTCAGACTGAAAATACTGGACGATAATCCAGCAAACAATTATCTAAAAGGGACTTCAGCACCACTGGATGGTGCACACAAATAAGAGTCCCTGGGCAAGGCCCCTCACCTCCACATTCTCCTACCTGTGTCAAATGCAAGTCGCTCTGGAGAAGAGCACCTGCCAAATGTCGCTTAAATAAGGGCTATCTAACATACATATATTTACCTACACATTTATATTACAGCCCCAATCAGGCTGAAAATGAAGCTTTTAAATATTCCAACACCTCTAAAGCTTACAATACGAGCATCTGCTCTCAGTTTCTAGCCTCAAAGTTAATACTGAGGCAGTTGTTTCACCTAGAAAGGGTTGCAATGCTAACCAGTTTCACAGGGTACCATGGGATGAAGATTTATGGTTTTTATGCTTATTTTATGTATAT
>NC_132889.1:33724484-33744484 GCF_030463535.1 Salminus brasiliensis | reverse complement strand
AAATCTAGAAGACCAAAAGATTTTCCACTCATTTCTTTATTAAACAGCAGTAGAAAATACTGGTTAGGGCCTTTTCTATAGGTTTTGGTGGCATGGATTAAACAGAAGACGTTGGAAGCATTCCTTTGAGATCCTGGTCCACGTAGGACCCTGACGGCATCACTGGTGTATATGTTGTATGTTCATCATTTTTGTTGACTGTATAATGTGAACTAGTAGGGATGCACCGTTAGCACCTTTTTCTTTCCGATACCAGATGTTCATGCATCTGCCGATACAGAGTACTGATACCAACTCTGACTTGAATACTGCATAGACGGCTATAAATCCTGATATTTATAGTCTTCCACTTTTTATAGGTTGTACTTTTCTATATCGTATCCTAAATAAAATTTGATAAGCTTGAAGAAAGAGCAGCATTTACTGGTTCAGAATGCAGAAACACAAGCAGGTAGGAAAGCATAATCGTGCTATGACCAACCAAACAGCTGGTGTTTAAAATTCAAATTTTAGAGAGTGGGAGGTGGGGGGGGGGGGGGGGGGGTACACGTCTCTGTGTAAAAAGCTACTAAACTGTGGCCTTTAAACAAGCTGCTGAAACTCAACCTTTGGTTTCAGAACCAAAAAAATGTATCTTATGAAAACAGAAAGTGCTAAAAAGATCTAGTAAATGTCTGTCTAATGGTAATAACCATTTATAACTGGCTTCTACTGGTTCTTTAAACATGTTTAAAGGTCATTCCTTCCTGCTGCCGTCAGACTTCACAACCAGCACCGCTCCCAGCGGACCACATACACTTTTCCATTTACATTACGGCATTTAGCTGACGCGCTTATCCAGAGCGACTTACAAGGTGACTCGTATTACACAGATGGGCCAATGTAGTGTTAGGAGTCTTGCCCAGGGACTCTTATTGTTGTAGCGCAGCATAGCCACCCAGACTGGGAATCGAACCCTGGCCTCCCACATGGTGTAATAGCTCACTGGCAGCTAGTGGTTTTCTCTGTTGCGCCACACCAATTACAAACACATGTTCAGAAAATGTGCAATACCCCTCAACCCCCCCACATGTGCAATTATCTGTAAATAATCTGTAAATAATATTGTTATTGCTTTTTTTTTTTTACTTCTACTTCTATTATTTATATTGTGTATATAATGTAATTTATCTAAGTTTTTGTATCTGAGTGTCTTGCTATCCCTTTTCTGCTGCGACACTCAGAATTTCCCCACTGTAGGACTAATAAAGGATGATCTTATCTAATCTGGTTTCATAACAAAAAGTATGCAAAGAAAAAAGAAAATGTAAAAAAAGAACTGTTATCAGTGCATACAACACTAATGTGTGCAGCAACTTGCCCCTAAACATCTTAAACTGTCGATAAATTAATTACTTTTATTACAAAGTATCGTACTATAATTGTTATCATATCGGCCACCCCTGCTTACAATCACTAAGACCATTATTTAACCAAGACAAGAGTCAGTCGTCCCAGAAGGTTGTGTCCTCTTGTCTCGCAAGCACATACACACACACACACTCGTCAGTGTGCTGTCAAAAGAGACATGCTGCTGTCATGTCCTGCCTCTCTCCCTGGCTCTGCATGCCTTCGTCAATTCTTGCTGCGAGGAGCAAAGCCCAGCCTCAATGACACACCAATGACAAATCAGACCTCATGCGACGGTCTACATCCAAATCCCTCAAACCAAATCTGCCAAAGGTCACAAAACAACAGATGCGGCAATGCATTAACACATCAGGATCCGCTGCTGCTTCACCATCTAAAAGACTCATTGTGTTTTTATTAACCAGCTCTAATTATTAATATTTTAATCATAAATGCATGTCTACTTTGCAGATATGCATATGGCACAATATTTCAGCTTTAAAAGAAAAGCTGACCTTCTCTGCACCTCTCTCTCTCTCTGTTTTCTGCACTCCATAACCTGATTTTATTCAACAGAACAAGTCTGACCTTATTAAAGTGAAAATGCAACACTAATTTTATAAAACAACTGGGTCATTTTCATTTTGTTTCCCAGCTTCGTCTAATTTCTGGAGAGATGACCAGAATAATAATAAAAGCCCAACCTCCAGCAGGTTCTCCAGAGGATATTTTAGCAGCTCCTAGTTTCTGCAAAGGCCTTTAACACATTGACTGCGAGCAAATCTAACTTCCAAATGATGTCTCAGCTTGCATCCAAGCTCCAACTGTCACTGGTTCTTTCACTGTGTCAAACTGGCTTAACGTAGAGTAAAAGCAGAGTGTTAAACATGCACAGAAGTGGACTGAGACGTCAGTAGCAGAGCAGGAGGAAATGGCCTTATGGACTCTTATATTCTCAGCATAGCTATCTACCTTAAAGCCCCCACCCCCAAATACACCCTGGTGATTTGATTTGGTGCAAGTTTCAAGTTTCAGGTTTATTTGTCATTTGCACAACCTGTCAGGACATTTATGCATTGAAATGCTTGTGGTGAGGCTCAAGTTGATGCTCTACAGGAGGACAAAACTATATACATACTAAACATATTAAAATAAAGTTCTATAAACAATTATATTAAATAAATACAAAATACACAAAATACAGAATATACAAAGACCGAAGGATCTGTAGAAATTCTCCGATATGTACATGCATGTTGTGCATTTATACTTGAGCCTGGGAGCTTCTTCCATGAGATACAAGCAGGTCTATGATCTACTGAGAAGCTTTCTCACAGCAATGCTAACATACAGTCATATCGACCACCCCACATGTGAATTGCTCTGCACAATCAACGGCAACACTCCACACCCTAGTGACTTAAGCGGAAACGATAACACTGTATGTATGCATGTGTGTGTGTATGTATATGTACATAACAGATGCACATTCCATGTTCACAAGGACAAGACCGAGCATTCGGGTGGAAACTCAGTGGGGACAAATCAGGGCCCACAGACACACAGTAAGACACTACAGCACCTGCTCAGAGAGTTTACACAAACACCTGCTCTCTAGGAAGCAAACACTGCAGTACAAACAAACAAACACACTCATCTTAATCCACCCACAACCTTCAAAACCAGCCCTTGTCCTTTCCGCACTGCAGAATCATGCTAATAAGTGGCAGCGCAGCTCTACGCTTTAGAAAATTATAACATCCAATTACAACATCTCCAGCGCCGTCGTGACTGTGATTACTTATTGTGATCAACACAGACGAACTCTAACGAACAGTGACAGCACTTTATCATCCATTAACATTAACCCGAGAGCACAGAACAACCTCTCCGCCTCCATCTTTCGCTATTTCACCACTCTTGCATGGGCAACAAAATGCACCCCAGCATCATGTTTTATCCATTGCTGAAACACAGCAATCCGCCCATCTGTTGTAAACAACCCAAACCAAAATACCGGTTCTCATTACTGCACTCTGCTTCCACAAAACCATTAACTGCTCCCACTCAGGGAGTGATGATAGCTCCTAGAGTTCTGCCTGATGTTTTGGAGATGTTCTGACCCAGTCATCTAGTCTAGATGCGGTCCATGTCAAAGTGGCTCAGATCCATATACAGCTTTTACCACCTACAACTGACTGTTCACTTGCTACCCAATATCTCCATTCCTTGACAGGTGCCACTGCAGATGAAGATAATTGTGCGCTCAGGCTAAAAATGAGCCGCAAGATTATCTGCTGGAATGATGGGCTTTGTGGGGTTGTCGCGATGCTGTGTTCCCCCTGACCTCTGTTTGTTAACAGTACTTAAATTAGAACCCATTGACTACACAGGTCTGACGCGTAAAGACTAACCCTTCCCCTCCTCTTTGGATTTATTCCTGGATCAAGAGAAGGCAGATGAGAAAGGCCACTGAAAAGCTGACCGGGGCAAAATGATCAGAATCAGCCCTAGGAGGGCAAGAACGAGGCAGTGTGTTCGACACCTCCCTTGGGGAAAACCTTCCAGTGCCGCACATTTTCCTGCTGCCTCAGTTCTACCCCTCATCCATTTTAATGGAGTGCTGAGGATATCTGCCTGCCAACAGGGGATTAGTCCTGGGCAGTTTGAGTGCAGGTCTCTCAGGAGTAGGTTGAGACCAAGTGAGCGTAGTCAGGACACTGGCTGCCAAAAGAACATGGGGAGGAAAATGGTGAAACATCACCGTTAAGTGGTGAAAGGATTGTCAGTGAGTGAGAGAAGCAGGCATATCTCGATTCCCCATTTATAATTAAGTGATGACAAAACTGCCCCGGTATTAAACAGGCATATCTTAGAGACATACAGGGGTTATGATTCAACATATCGCAAAACTGTAAGCAAAGCAAAATCACATTTTTTTAAATCAAATTTGAGGAAAGCTCAGTATAAAACACTAGCATATGCAAAAAAAAAACTAAAGTTAAATAAAGAGTAAAATAAAACTTTACTTTTTATGCAATCAGAACAGAGTATGGGAGATTAATTAGATAGGACTTATTTTATTTGGATTGTTTACTTTGTTTCTTTGAATAAAAAAAAATTAAGTAAAATGTGTCTGTATGACAAAACATCGCAATAGTATATTGTAAAAATGTCTTTAAATATTGTGATGTTTTTTACAATATCATCCTGCCCTAGCGATTCTTCAATATATTAATATTTTCTTACAGCCCTAATCCTGAAGCACCACACTGTAATCCCCTACATCCTGTAAAAATCACAAATATCACTTTTGTTTTTATCAAATTTGAGGAAAGCTCAGTATAAAACACTAGCATACGCAAAAAAAACTAAAGTTAAATAAAGAGTAAAATAAAACTTTACTTTTTATGCAATCAGAACAGTGGGATCTGAATACTATTAGCTATTATTCAAATACTGATACTAATTTTCCTTACTTCAGGTTGGGCAATATGACAATATTCTTATCAAATGGTGATGAATTCTGTTATTGTGATACTCTATATGTTTTCATGAGTATATCATCAATATCACCAGTGCTTAATAAACAGTGATTAACAGCATGTTTCATTATAGAGTGTAATTAGTCCTGTTTAACTTGGATAGGAAATTAATAAAACAATGTACTTGGTATGGGAGATTAATTAGATAGCACTTATTTATTTGGATTGTTTACTTTGTTTCTTTGAATTAAAAAAAATAAGTAAAATGTGTCTGTATGACAAAACATCACAATAGTATATTGTAAAAATGTCTTTAAATATTGTGATTTTTTTACAATATCATCCTGCCCTAGCGATTCTTCAATATATTAATATTTTCTTACAGCCCTAATCCTGAAGCACCACACTGTAATCCCCAAATCACAAAATCAAATTTGAGGAAAACTCAGTATAAAACACTAGCATATGCACACAAAAAAAAAAAAAAAAAAAAAAAAGGGATCTGAATACTATTAGCTATTATTCAAATACTGATAGTAATTTTACACTATATGTTTTCATGAGTATATCATCAATATCACCAATGCTTAATAATCAGTGATTAACAGTATGTTTCAGTATTTAGTGTAATTAGTCCTGTTTGGCTTGGATAGGAAATTAATAAAACAATGTACTTGGCATGGGAGACTATTTAGATAGCACTTATTTTATTTGGATTGGAAGTAAAATATGTCTTTAAATATTGAGGGAATATTTTTTACAATCTCATCCAGCCCTAGCGATTCTCTAATATATTAATATTTTCTTACAGCCCTAATCCTGAAGTACCACACTGTAATCCCATACATCCAGAAACATCTACAAAGTATTAAAAATGGACTAAGCCTAACTTTAAAATTTGCCTTCAAATTAGGGCTGGACGATATGGCACAAATACTATATCACAATATGTAGACATTTTTCACGATACACAATATTTATCACAATACATGTAATCACAGACTAAACACATCAGCAGAAGTTGATCAGTGTTTATTTTGAACTAACAATATCCTCGATATGCAGCGAAAAGCATACGGTGTATCACAATAACATTTATCACCATCAATAAAATAGTCATATTGCCCAGCTCTACTTTAAACTGACTTCACTGAACTTCTAGGGAAGTTTTAAGAATCAAGAACTGGTGTTTTAAAATCTGTTATATTATTATACCAAGGTTAGTATCAGTACCACTTCCAAAAATTATATAAATCAAACACTTTCAGTAGTGCATTGTGGCCAATGATTCAATACCCTTCAATTCCTTCCAATACTTTCCTTAAATAAGCTAGCACATTTCAGCCACTGTACTTTTGCGAGTTCTGTATTACTAGAAAGAGAAAGACTGCATAAATATTTGGCGTATAAAATCTGAGCTCTATTCAATGATACACAGTCTCAAAATCCAAATTCTGCTACCAGAACTTCCCTGGGACCGCCAAAACTACGAAAAATGTAAATAAATAAAAAACTATCAATATTACAATGCGACAAATATGGTTTTCTAATGCACACAATATAACACCCACCATGAAGTCCGCACGCTGCTGTGACAGACTGTCTGATGAGGGGGTAAATTTAAGCGAGGAGGACCCAGAGCTGTCAACACAGCCACTCATCTCCCTGAGGAATGCTACAGCTGCCCCAAACTTCAGAGCAAAATGTGTTGTGTAGAAAAGGCTGTCCATCTTTACAGAGCTGTGACACAGATTTAAGGCCAGCCAAAAAAAGATGAACACTTGAGGCAGACGGTGTCACTGTCAAACACCAAGCCAATGCTTCAACCAACCAAATAACAAAATAAATAAATATATAAATAAGTAATATATAAGTACATATATAAGCTCACAGCCCTCCCCTAAAACAGACCAGAAGATCAAACCCTGCAACCTGCCTAATTATGACATTTCAAAAACCTGACTGAAGGAAGTCCGTCCATTTATAGCCCCATTTACACTCACGCCAGCATAGCTTAGAGTGCTCCCTTCACACATCTGACGCACTGGTTTATATAGCTTAAGTCTAATGAGATCTATTTCTGACATAAAGCACAGAAGTGTAGACTAGAGGTCGACAGATATATTTATCAGGCCAATATTTGTCATTGTGTAAGCGCTCGCTCTCTCGCTCTCTCTGAGTCCCTCATCCTCCTTTAAGAACCGCAACCCCCAGCTGTGTTTCCTGCATGACAACCTGCCCTTCTTAAACTGGGAGAACTTTCAGTGAAAGAATGATAGAGTGAGGAAATGAGGGGTTTATAAGTCGCTACACAACATAATGAATAAAAATCTTTTAAATTAAACTGAAAAACAAATAAAATATATAAAATTGTTTTAGTGCATTTGACTTAGTGTGAATGCTGTGTGTAAACTAATAAAAACCTTTAGAATAAAAATCAATTAAACTGCAAAAAATATATTAAAAATAAAATATATAAAAATGTTTTAGTGCATTTGACTTAGTGCACTAAATATTTGACTTATATATTTTATTTTTAAAATATATTTTCAGTTGAATTGATTTTTATTCTAAAGATTTTTATTCATATCCAAGTCAGTGTTCAATAAAAGATGTTAATTTCAGAAATGCTGTGCATCGACTTATTCTTTATAATTTTATTATTATCAGCATTTTAGCATGGAGATAAACCGGGACCGGGAAAAGGGGCAGCACATATCGGACATGGGCTGACCCTGACCTCCCAGCATCAACATGGATTATAGAAAAACCTATATCGGTCGATCTCTAGTGTAAACCCTTTCCTCTTTTGAATTGTTTTTTGTTATATATATATATACATACACACACACACACACACATATCACACACACATATGTATATAGGCATCCACACATGCAGTGACTGAAAATTGGACCGGTGGATTGGTATTCAGGCCAGACACTGGCAGTCATTGCTATTCAAGCAGGTAAACAGTCAAGGCATCTGAATTTCACATCACCAGTCTCAAGACAAAACAAAAAGAACAGAAAGTAAGACGACAGGCCTCCCGTTTATGACAGATCCTGGCAATGCAAGTGCCAGCCTAGCATCTCTTCTAAATGAGGGTGGCTGTTTTAGCCGATTAACCGGCAACGGACGATGTACCACATCACACCAACTACACTTCTACATGTTTTAATTGTGATCTGGTCAGCGATATATTAACACACACTGGCGAACCTACCGATGTGAGGGTCTGATCAGGAGTTGATCAGGATACCTAAGGCACACGATGAATGAAGTGACTTATTGTTGGCTTTGAAAACCTTCATTTAAAAAAAAAACTGCAACAACGACACACAAACTACGCCAAACATGGCGAATATCCATCTAATGTGCTTATGTGAAGTTGCTTTCCACTGGTCTGATATCTAGCTCTTGCAGACAACGGTTCTCATGTAGCACTGCATTATTGCTAAACATGCAAAACAAGTTTAGCTCGTCACTGAACACCAAAGCCGATAAACATCAACTTCTGCCTAAACACACTCTTCATGGCAATCTTTCACACTCATCTGAACTGAAGGTGGTCTTTTCATAATTCCTTTTGCAGACAAATAAACAGCTTGAAAGAACAGCACTTAAACATCAATATTAAAATAAAAATTGGTAAGTTTTTGTTGTAGTATAGAAACTGTACCAAGCATATTCACATTTAATTGGTACTGGTATCAGATAATCAGTCTGATCCTGGTCAGGGACTGGTCCATTTTTCCGGAACCCAATTCTCGCACCGCCGGTGTTCTAGGCTTCATAACTCAACATCAGAGTAACTTACAGATGTGATATATCACAGCAAACATCTCTCAGCGAGTAATCCAGCTCGCCTTCCTTAAGGAATACCAAGAAATTATGAGCTTTCTCAAATTTGAGAATAAAAGTCCTGAGCCTACACAACACTGTGCCAAGATCCAGAAGAATTCATAATAGTTATATTTTAGTGACAAATAAATAGAATTTGGGTTATCTATATCCGTGTTCGTTTGTTATAGCTTGTTCAACAATGGTATCGGATCGGTTTGGAGCATCGGACGATACTCAAAGTTCATGTCCTGTCTTGGAACATAAAAAGATGGATCGGTGCATCCCTAGTTTCTATGTTGACTTTTGTATTTAGTAGCAAATAAGCTTCTTCTCTATATATGCTGGATCTTTGGATCCTAGTCTATACACACTACCTACAGCCATTTCTTTAATAAACAGCGAGGCTAAATGTCTTAAATGTAAATACACTCTTTGCAACATGCTCACATTTAAGTGCAGCACGGTACAATAAAATATACAATAATGGTCACAAATACATGCAAAATATGCATTTTACAGTCCTGATAAAACATACCACTGCTTGGCCTGGCCTGTGCGTCCTCAAAACCTTCCCATGCTAAAACATAATGAAGCGAAGTGAGTCCAAACACCGGCACCTCAAATGGTTAACCCAATAATTCAGTAACTACGTCCATCTCTACAAACAGCAGCGGCAATCAAACTGATCCTTCATATACTTCCTGACATGCTGGAGGGTCAATAGTTCAGAATGTGCCTAGTACATCTCCAGAAGGCCAAAACACTACGTATGGTCAACATGGCAAAAAAAAAAAAGAACATCTGTTTTCTCCATCATTGCCTTAAATGATGATGAAAAAAAAAGCACAGAGAAGGCAGTTTTAGAAACACTTCTTTAAGGATGGGGGTTGAACATTTGTCAGGCAAGAAGGACCATCTGTCCTCCGACACCAGCATCATCGGTGAAGGAGAGCCAGCAGACACCGGACCAAGTGAGACTTCTGGTGTAGGTGACAGAAACTAACTTGGCAAAATGTTAAACCTCATGCTGTGAACGCTATGAAGCTCAACACCAGCATCGCCATCACTGGACTATCAAAATGCACGACACTGAGAAGAACTTAAAGGATAATCTAAC
The DNA here is from genome assembly GCF_030463535.1 of Salminus brasiliensis. Classification (NCBI taxonomy): domain Eukaryota; kingdom Metazoa; phylum Chordata; class Actinopteri; order Characiformes; family Bryconidae; genus Salminus; species Salminus brasiliensis. The sequence goes on along the minus strand of NC_132889.1, from coordinate 33,734,647 downwards.
AGACGAGTTTGCTTCGTTAGCTTCACACTTAGGGTTGCAATATGCTGGGAATTTTACCGTGGGAATTAACGGGAATAAAATGGTAATATTTGAAGCTAAAAGGTGAGAAACTTGCATATAGTTGGTAAAAAAAAAATATACATTATAAGGATAATCTGGGCTAAAATAATTAGATATGATACCAAAATAGTTCCTCAATCCCAGGCACATGGTACATTACACACTGCTGGGCTATTGAAAGCACACCCCCTGCATTCCCTGGTCAACCCTCCATCACATGTACAGCATCTGTCCAGATGATTTCTAGAAATCTGACACTCACCAATAGCTTGTGTGAAAATACACTTTTAATTGATTTGATGTTTTTGATAATTAACAATTAATAAGCATTCATTCTTGGTTCACAAAAACGATACATTGATGACAGCGTACAATATAGTACCTTTATATTTTCCAGCATTCCTATTAATTCCCATAATTTCCATGGAAGATTTACATTTCCAAAATTCCCAAGCTAAAGTTACCAGTAATTTACTGGAAATTTATCGGACTGGACACTGGAGCTAAAGTAAAAGTCTGGCATCCAATAATATCGGCACTGGCAGAAGTTGATGGTGTATTAAACGTTTAGGAGATACTGGTAAAATAAAAGCTGTAACCTAAAAGTAAGAGAAGCGAGAAGCTGCTTGGGAAGGTCACTGGTTTGATCCCCTGAACCAGCAGGAAGTGGGAGCAGGAGGAGTGACACCTCAGGTGCCCTTGAGCAAGGCATCCAACCCTCACCTGCTACTGGCAACACCGAGGTCGCTGGCCACCCCTCCGGGTGGGTTCACTCGCAGCCCCTATTCACTGGCGTGTATGCATGCGTGCGTGTGTGTACGACTGCAACTGACGGGTGCAACGAGAAGGTTAAATTTCGCAGGCTACAAAGTGCAAACTCAGCTGTAGTGTCTTAGCTCATTTAACCCAATTTCCCAGTTTTACAAAACTGCTGACGCGCATGGGACATATCGGGTCATCTCAGAACGGGTGCAACCCGAACCCCGAAACTCTGGACCTTATGCATATCTATACTGATCAACTAGTTTGTTTTTTTGCCTAATTTTCCATTCAAAAAACTACGCCTGAAAACTCACATGCATGAATTAAAGGCTTCCCGACGTCCCCCAACATCCCTCTCTAGTCAAGACAACCTCAGAACCTCATCAGAATTCGGACACCCTCCACCATCACAGGAAGGTGAGCAACTGCCCCTACTTGAGGGCTATTTAGCCCCCTCAACAGGTCATAGATCGCAGGCTAAACCCTGGTCCTGAAGAGTTCGCCCTGCTCCCAAAACACCTGATCTAGCCGGTTCTTCCTCTAAGAGCTGGAAACCACTGGAAAATAAATAAGAGTGCAGGGAGAAGAGGACCTGGGTTAGACAGGGCTTGAACATCTGTCAGGCAAGAAGGACCTTCCAGCATCACCACATGGACCACATGGACCACTGGACCACTGGACCAAGTGCCAGTGAAAGTTCAAACCTCAAGCTCATGCTGTGAGGCTCAACACCAGCATCTCCATCACTGGACCTTTAACAAAAACACATGGCACTGAGAAGAACCTATACAGGACCCAGCTGGCCAGGATGAGCAGCTTGAGCTCTTGTAGCACAAGCCAGGCATTGTCCTGAGGGGAGCACAGCCATGGCCTGGGACGAAGCTGTGGGCTGTCAACACTTAGCCAGCTAGCATTAGCGTTACATGACCACATTGTCCGCTAGCAGCTATTTACTAGCTACTACGAGTCATTGTAGGGAGCTAGCTAGCTAACTAACAAGAGCTCAATCTCATGATTTATTGAATTTAGGCCACAGCTTAGCTTACAGGCACCTTAACAGCTGCACAGGAGGTCATTTAGGTGGCTGCAGAGCCCAGCTAGCGACACTTAATAAAGGGCAGCCCGTGTTGTCATACAACGGCCATGGTCTCCTGTTAGCTAGCTAGCTATCTAGCTAGCTTAGCAACAAATTCAACGGATTGACGAGAATAAAAGAGCTCAGGGATTAAAGTCCTACTCCTAATCTATTCGTACATGGCGGTATTTCTCCCTATTTACAGCAGATTTGGGTTTTTTAGGGTGAAACAGCAACCAAGGAGCCCCGGAGTCGCCGCTCTTGCCAGCACGCTACTTAGCTAGCCAATAGCTTAGCCTAGCTGTCGGATAGCCCAACTTTCGGGAGGTGCTGCTGCCTCGTAATGAGGTCAGACAGCCGCAGTGCTTCAGGGAAAGCGCCGTAGTCCGTCTGTAATCTAAACGCGGGTGTTTATCTGCTCGTTTTTACCTGGAAATCACGCTCCTCGTTGAATCTAGAAAATCTGTCAGCCATTTTCTCTCCGCTCCTCTCCGTCTCTCTCCTCCGCTCTCGGGCTCGAGCCTCAATCCCACTGGCCCGCCCAGAAAGGGGGGAACGGACCAATGGCGGTGTGCGTAGGGTTGATTGGCAGCTCGTCCGGCCAATCACACAACGGACTGACACCTCAGATGACTTTCTGCGATTCCTCCTGCTACGCCACAGAACAACGACTCGGTATCGGACATAAATAAACACACTGCTCGTGTTGTGCCGTGAAGGACTTGTTTACTGACACTCTGCCTGATTTTATGTGCATTTGGGAATTATACCCATGCATTATTAGTCTAAAGAGAGACTCATTGTCTCCTAGGTCAGTGGTTTTTTGCGGGATATAGAGATTTAGCATTAAAATAGGGACAGGATTCATTAACGACCTCTGCTGCTGCTGCACACACACACACACACTTTCAGGGGTTTCATTAAGCGCATCATGAGCTTTAGCAGTCCTGGCTATGCTGTGTTTGGCCAATTGCTTGGAAAATGTGCAGAATATGAAGATAAAGAAGGATAAGAACGGAAAGGTCGCCATCTAGTGGCTGTAGGTCTCCACACTCCACACTCCACACTCCCACACTCCCACACTCCCACACTCCCACACTCCACACTCCCACACTCCACACTCCACACTCCACACTCCCACACTCCCACACTCCACACTCCACACTCCCACACTCCCACACTCCACACTCCACACTCCCACACTCCACACTCCCACACTCCCACACTCCACACTCCACACTCCCACACTCCCACACTCCACACTCCACACTCCCACACTCCACACTCCCACACTCCCACACTCCACACTCCACACTCCCACACTCCCACACTCCACACTCCCACACTCCACACTCCACACTCCACACTCCACACTCCACACTCCCACACTCCCACACTCCACACTCCACACTCCCACACTCCACACTCCCACACTCCCACACTCCACACTCCACACTCCCACGCTCCCACACTCCACACTCCACACTCCCACACTCCCACACTCCACACTCCACACTCCACACTCCACACTCCCACGCTCCCACACTCCACACTCCCACACTCCACACTCCACACTCCCACACTCCACACTCCCACACTCCCACACTCCACACTCCCACACTCCCACACTCCCACACTCCACACTCCCACACTCCCACACTCCCACACTCCCACACTCCACACTCCCACACTCCCACACTCCCACACTCCACACTCCCACACTCCCACACTCCCACACTCCCACACTCCCACACTCCACACTCCCACACTCCCACACTCCCACACTCCCACACTCCCACACTCCCACACTCCACACTCCCACACTCCCACACTCCACACTCCCATCCAGGAGCCAGCCATGTGTCCCAGGATTTTCTAGGAAAATGCCATCATCTTTAAAAGCACTCTCCACACGTCTTAGGTCACGATCTGCTTCACAATTAAGTAAATAAAATTACTATTATTATTATTATTATGTTTACAACTAATCTAAACATTGTCACTGTCATGCAAAAACCCTGCATTTCTATTTTTGCCACTTTTTTTAACATAATGTGAATCTAGCAGTTGTTTTTTTGTCATTTTTTAGCTTACATTATTTTTTATGATAAATGGACCAATAGAAATACATAAAAATTAAACATCTACATACAAGGCCAAGCAATATATATATATATATATATATATATATATATATGTTTGGCCTCTATATATGGAGAGAGAGAGAGAAAAGGTAAAGGTGCATGTATTTGTCACTGTACAGCAAAATGTGCCCTCTGCATTTAACCCATCTGTGGTAGTGAACACACACACACACACACACACACACACTAGTGAACACACACCCAGAGCAGTGGGCAGCCAACTCCAGCGCCCAGGGAGCAGAGAGGGTAAAGGGCCTTGCTCAAGGGAAAGAAAGAGAGAGAGAGGGAGAGAGACAAAAGTATTGGGACACCTGCTCATTCACACACTCACAGACACAACCATCACAATGGGTTGTATATTGGCACTGTCACACACAAAAAAACCTTGTATCTCTAAAATAGCAACTTTCAATGGAAGTCAATGTTAATTTATTATTATTATTATTATTATTACAAGTCATTCTGGTATTTCTATTGGTCCATTTATCATAAAATGAATGTAAATGCTAGATTCACATTATGTTAAAAAAAAAAAGTGGCAAAAATAGAAATACAGGGTTTTTTGTGTTATTTAGATTTAGATTAGTTTTTAACAACAACAAATTTTTTTTTACTTAATTGTGAAGCAGATCGTGACCTAAGACGTGTGGAGAGTGCTTTTAAAGATGATGGCATTTTCCTAGAAAATCCTGGGACACATGGCTGGCTCCTGGATGGGAGTGTGGTTGTGTGATTGTGATGGTTGTGTCTGGGAGTGTGTGAGTGAGTGTGTATCCACATACAAACTATATATCCAAGGCCAAACTATATATATATATGTTTGGCCTCTATATATAGAGAGAGATAAAGAGAGAGAAAGAGAGAGAGGGATGGAGACAAAAGTATTGGGACACCTGCTCATTCATTTGTTTTTCTGAAACACACAGTTCTTCCACTGCCCCACAGCTCAATGTTGGGGGGCTTTATACCCCTCTATAGCCCACACCTGGGATTAGGCATGATGCCATGCAATAGGTTCATAGTTATCTGCTCCAGAGAGTCCTATTCTTTTGGCAATACTTCTCTACAGAGTCATCCCTTCTAATGAATGCATACACAGATGTGCAAATGCATGCATACACACACACACACACACACACATACACACACACACACACACATACACAGCTTGTCTTGCCCCTGTAGAGAAGTACTGCCAATAGAATAGGACTCTCTGGAGCAGATAAACAACATGAGTCTGTGGGCACCATGCTGCTGCCTAATGCCAGGTGTGGGCTAGAGGGGTGTAAAGCCCCCCAGCATTGAGCTGTGGAGCATTGGAATAACTGTGTTCTCTGGAATTATGGATGGTGCTCCATCCAGTACTTTTGAGATGAGGTTAGGAGTTGTGAATGAGGTGGGGTGATCATCATCCAACATCCTGACCTTAGTAACGCTCTTGTTCCTGAATCAAATCCTCACAGCAGTGCTTCTCCAAAATCTAGTTGAAAGCCTTCTTCCCTGGACAGTAGAGACAGCTACTCCAGCAAAGGCAGGATAGACTCTTTAGGACAGACACTTTATTAATACCCTTGATTCCAGAAGAAACAGTGTCTGAGAAGGTGTCCCAATACTTTTGTCCGTACAGTGTGTATGTATATCAGGTTTCACCATGTTGAAATTACACTGCCTTCGTTACACAGTCTGCCTCATTGCGAGGCACCAACACTTGGGACGCTTGGCTTCGCAGATGTTTATGATCATTTGAGTGGTTGAGGGTTGTGGGTGGCCTCGTACTGCGTCTCCAGCGTAAAATTAGAGAAGTAGGCCTAGAACTAAAACTAGTTTGGGCTTAGTTTGGCTAGTGTGCCTAGTTAGAGACTAGTTTGGGCTTAGTTTAGCTAGTGTGGCTAGTTCCGGCCTAGTTTGAGCCTAGTTTAGGTCTAGTTTGGCTAGTTCAGGCCCAGTTTGGCTAGTTTGAGCCCAGTTTAGACTTAGTTTGGCTAGTTTGAGCCTAGTTTAGGCCTAGTTTGGCCAGTTCGGGCCTAGTTTGGCTAGACTGGACCTAGTTGGAGCCTAATTTGGGCCTAGTTTGGCTAGTTCAGGCCCAGTTTGGCTAGTTTAAGCCTAGTTTAGGCTTAGTCTGGCTAGTTCAGGCCTAGTTTGAGCCTAGTTTAGGTCTAATTTGGCTTGTTTGAGCCTAGTTTAGACCTAGTTTGGCCAGTTCGGGCCTAGTTTGGCTAGACTGGACCTAGTTGGAGCCTAATTTGGGCCTAGTTTGGCTAGTTCAGGCCCAGTTTGGCTAGTTTGAGCCTAATATTGGCCTAGTTTATGGCCTAGTTTAGGCCTAGTTTGGTTAGTTTGAGCCTATTTTGGGCCTAGTTTCAGTTTCTGGCAGCTAGTTAACATTAGTCAATTAAGCATCATGTATAATGCCAGGTGGGGGCTATAGAGGGATATAAAGCCCTCAGCATTAGGCTGTGGACCTGTGAACCTGTGTTCTCTGGAATGATGGATGGTGCTCCATCCAATACTTTCGGGATTAGTTGTGGAATTTGAGATGAGGTGGGGTGGTGATCATCCAACATCCTGAGCCACTTTATTAATACCCTTGATTTAAGAAGAAACAGTGTCTGAGAAGGTGTCCCAATACTTTTGTCCGTACAGTGTGTATGTATATCAGGTTTCACCATGTTGAAATTACACTGCCTTCGTTACACAGTCTGCCTCATTGCGAGGCACCAACACTTGGGACGCTTGGCTTCGCAGATGTTTATGATCATTTGAGTGGTTGAGGGTTGTGGGTGGCCTCGTTCTGCGTCTCCAGCGTAAAATTAGAGAAGCAAACGTGATTCAACTCGGGGGTCAGGGGACTTTCCAGGGAACCACTGCTCGAAGTGTTGTTGTTTGCACAGCAGGTGGAGCTACAGCTTAATCTACACACACACAGGCCAGAGGACATCATTCACACCACATTCCCATTCAGAACACTGGAGTTACATGGGAAGAGATCCATTAACTTGTGTGAAGCTCTTTGAGAAGCCTTGAAATTCATACAGCTTAATGTGGACAGTGCTAATATGACGGCACCCACACCCAGGTGCTCCCATTTCCAGTTCAGTAAATATTAGACCTCTGCACTTTCCCTTTTCCTTTCATTTTCAGCGTTCCACCCTCCGACTCCATTCATGATGCAACCAGTTACCTGACTCAGACGTGGGAAAGTGTCCATTCAAACAATATCGGGGGGAAATGCAACTATGAATGAAGGTTGTGTTGATGGCTGCTGGGGGATGTGATTGATATTATAACAAATAAAACACTCCTATGCAAAAGATTTAGGCTCCTTTAGCTGCTTATCTGGGCAGTAAGTGTTTATTTACTCAGTAAAATACTAATATTTGTCACCTAGTTTGAGCCTAGTTCAGGCCCAGTTTGGCTAGACTGGGCCTAGTTTGGGCCCGGTTTGGCTAGTTTGAGACTAATTTGGGCATAGTTCTGCTAGTGTAGGTCTAGTTTGGGCCTAGTTTAAGCCTAGTTTAGGCCTAGTTTGAGCCTAGTTCAGGCCCAGTTTGGCTAGACTGGGCCTAGTTTGAGCCTAGTTTGGCTAGTTTGGGCCCGGTTTGGCTAGTATGAGACTAATTTGGGCATAGTTCTGATAATGTAGGTCTAGTTTGGGCCTAGTTTAAGCCTAGTTTGGCTAGTTTGAGCATAGTGTGGGCCTAGTTTAGGCCTAGTTTGGCTAGTTCGGGCCTAGTTTGGCTAGTTTGGGCCTAATTTGGGCATAGTTCTGCTAGTGTGGGTCTAGTTTGGCTAGTTTGGGCCTAGTTTAAGCCTAGTTTGGCTAGTTTGAGCATAGTGTGGGCCTAGTTTGGCTAGTGGGGGCCTACACTGGGCCTAGTTTGGCTAGTTTGAGCCAAGTTTGTGCCTAGTTTGGGCGTAGTTTAGGCCAAGTTTGGCTAGTTCAGGCCCAGTTGGGCCAGATTGGTCTAGTTTGAGCCTAGTTTGGGCCCAGTTTGACTAGTTTGAGCCTAGATTGGGCATAGTTCTGCCAGTGTGGGTCTAGTGTGGCCTAGTTTGGCTAGTGGGGGCCTACGCTGGGCCTAGTTTAGCTATTTGAGACAAGTTTGAGCCTGAGCAGACCTCTGCACTTTCCCTTTCCCTTTCATTTTCAGCGTTCTACTCTCCAACTCCATTCATGATGCAACCAGTTACCTGACTTAGACGTGAAAAAGTGTCCATTCAAACAATATCGGGGGGAAATGCAACTATGAATGAAGGTTGTGTTGATGGCAGCTAGTTAACATTAGTCAGTTAAGTCAATTAAGCATCATGCCTAATGCCAGGTGTGGGCTATAGAGGGCTATAAAGCCCCCCAGCATTGAGCTTTGGAGCAGTGAACCTGTGTTCTCTGTAATGATGATTCTCTGTAATACTTTCGGGATTAGTTATGGAGTTGGAGATGAGGACAGTAGACACCCCAACACCAACAAAAGCAGGGTAAACTCTTTATTAATACTGTTGATTACAGAAGAAACAATATATGAGCAGGCGTCCCAATATTTTTGTCCATGTAGTGTAGTAGTTTATGGAATGAAAAGTGGTTCTACCACAAACCATCTGAAGCACCTTAATTGTTAAGAGCGATGAGTTGGCTAGATGTTAGCTCTCTTGTGCATGTAGTTTGTACAGCTGACCACAAAACCCTGCAAGGGCAACTGTGTACAACGGCACAGTCCACAGAGGAAATGAGGTTTCTGAAAAAAACAGTCTAAATGTGCCTTTCCTGTTGTGCTATTATCAGGGGTGCAGAGTAGCCTCAAGTAAACGTGTTGTGCGAGTCAAGAAACTACGCTGTAAAAAAACATGATCAGATTTTACTCACAGACGTCTGTTCAAAAGAAGTTATAGTTCTTTTTTTTTTACTTACTTACCTCGAGTTCCATTTCAGCTAGTTTGACTAGTTTGGACCCAGTTTGGCAAGTTTGGGCTTACTTTGGGCCTAGTTTAGGCCTAGTTTGAGCCTAATTTGGGCCTAGTTTGAACCTAATTTGGGCGTAGTTTGGGCCCAGTCTGGCTAGTTTGGACCTAGTCTGGGCCTAGTTTGAGCCTAGTTTAGACCTAGTTTGGGGCTAGTTTGGGCCTAGTTTGGCTAGTTTCGGCCCAGATTGGCTAGTTTGGGCCTAGTTCAGGCCTAGTTCAGGCCTAGTTCGGGCCTAGTTTGGCTAATTTGGACCTAGTCTGAGCCTAGTTTGGGCCAAATATGTGCCTAGTTTGGGCCAAATCTGTGCCTAGTTTGGGCCTAGTTCAGGCCTAGTTCGGGCCTAGTTTGGCTAATTTGGACCTAGTCTGAGCCTAGTTTGGGCCAAATATGTGCCTAGTTTGGGCCAAATCTGTGCCTAGTTTGGGCCTAGTTCAGGCCTAGTTTGACCATATAGTTCAGCCCTAATTGGGACCCCCAGGAGCACCTGGAGGGAGCGACCACCAGCTGTGTTATGGCGATCCCTGCCAGCCGTCACGTGATTTTTAATGCACATAGACTTCCATTATATTATAAAAGCCAACACCAGACTACGGCTTAGTTCTCTTGTGATCTTCATGTGAGGTGGCTTTCTTACCTCTATTGTATGTGGTCTAAATTTCTAGATTTTATGATGTATCCCTTTGGTCTAAAATGAAATGCTGAGGCTTAAAAGAAATGATCAAATCATTATGAAATCTGACATCCAATGAAAAACTAATCAGGAACTGAATGTAAATGAAAAGAGAGGGACAAGGAAATGTCCCACTATAGCAGAGTGACGCTGGCCTACAGAGCCCAGACTGGACCAGCCAGCCCCTCCGTACTTGATGGCAATGGTCAAAAGCCGATCTGCACCAAGAGCCCTTTCAGCTTCAGGTATGGCTCGGCTCGACCCGCCATCCTTTAAGATCCTCGGAAGACGAGCGTCCAGGCTTTTTTCTGTCCTGCACCAAAGTGGTGGAATGAGCTTCCCCTGGGTGTCCGAACAGCAGAGTCCAACGCTCACTGCCTTCAAACCCAGGCTGAAGACCCTCCTCTTCTGAGAGTACCTGGGTGATAAGTAGAGTACTATGGTCACCTTACTGACTTGTGTTTAGTAGAGTCTGAACTTAGAGGATCT